>NW_026779051.1:982500-1179332 GCF_030144855.1 Hypanus sabinus | reverse complement strand
ACGATAATGGCAGAAAATGCCATGTGAGACCAAAAACTATCCAATACATTACAGGGTCCGCAGCAGTTTAACTTAATCTGATTACTTACATAAGCACAGTCCAGTGGTAAACATTATTCACCAAAAATCTGGCCTTAAAATACAAACTCATGAATGATACTATACAGTAAATGGTACGTTTTCAGAGTCAATGTCCTACCATTACATTGAGATCGATCCATTATTAGACGTAGGGCAATGATATAATTTCAGGGATACACAAGGGAAAACATCTTGGTTAATAGACATGACCAGTACGAAAACATACAACCTTCAGCAATCAATAAGTGAAAATGATCAGAGATGTGCTGAATTGACAGTGGAAAATGGAATACTATGTTACATGAACGGGGAATGCACTGCCTCGATTGTTTTATCCACAAGGGGTTAAAACCCAAAGTCGCTACACAATAACATTAGACTATTTGGCCGACCGGGTAATATTTATGCAAATCTGCAAAAAGCCACAATAATGTTCACCACTAGAATAGTCCGAAAGTTCCTATCAATTGACAATCAGTGTGCTTGCCTTTGTCTTAACCACAGGTTTTACCAGATTTAGCCGAGAACAAAGACAAACATTAACAGACTTGCGATTGTAGTGGAGTCATTGTAGAAGAGATTGAACATGCAGTTTGCTTAGATGTAAGTTTATCAGAGATCAGGAAGTGAGGTGTCATGCGTTGCTTGGATCATGAGGTGGTCGAGAGAAATTTACTGAGTTATAAACCGAATGGGGTTCTGTAGAGCTGATCATTCATCTAATCATTTATCTAATGCGATCTGCAAAGTTTACACCTTACATTAAAATGTGTCACCGCTGTCCTTTGACCCACTACCGAGGGCGAGTATTAACTGTGTTGTGTTTATACTGACGGTGTTTAACTGGATGAGAAATTTGCTGCCTTTTTTTGCTTTAGACATTAGGGTATGAAGGCAAGTAACTGGTTGGTAGTTGCTGCAACGTGCCGACGTTTAGAAACATGGGAATAATGTTACCGCGTTTTTAGCCGCGGAAGGTAATTATTAGCTTATATTTATGATATCTTACCTTCTGCTCATTTCGTAAATTCTTTGAAAAATATGTAATGTTCTGTAACCAGGCGTATGACGATTGCTAATATGGTACAATGTTAATCAAATGCGTCTTTGACAAATGCACTTCTCACCTGACAAGAAAAGTATTAACGCGAGAACTAAGAAAGAGACGGACGTTTGCTCAGCAAAGTTATGTGCTCCGGTTAAGCTTGAGCCCAAAGAAAATAAAACGTTTTCTATGGATACGGCACGTTGAAATCATCAGTTGGAAAACAGGGCTTACGCACTGGAATCTGAAATTGTGAGTTGTAATCGGGAAATTAAACAGAGTGTTGCATGAATCGAGGTGGACGAAGCTCCCAATGAGATCGAAAAGGAGAGGAGGACACTTGCTGTCCAGGTGTTGGATCGGAACAAGATTGACGCTGTCTATATCTAATGGACAATTTCAGGTTGGCAGACATCCGGAAAGAATCAGGCCATCCTGTCCATTCTAACATGGCTAATTCATGATCTCTCTCAACCCCATCCTCCTGTCCTCTCTCCGTAACTTCTGTGTTTCGCTTGGGCTCGAAACCAGATTTCTTCTCCCGGCTGCCACGTTCTCCTATTACCGCCGGTTCTGTACAGTCAAGATGGAGAACATTTCGACCGCCGCCGAGAAAAAACTTAGATATATTGTTTATAAATTAGTTGAACAATTGATTTGAGCGGATATTTCGCTGCGTTGATGAACTGGTCTCTGAACTTAGACTGAGTTACCCCATAAATAAAAGTGTTTGTGCAGCAACTTAATATGAAGAGCATGTATCCCGAATGTTGAAATATTATTTCAGAATCGCTGTAATTATTTTGATCCAAGCGGGCAACGGTGTAATAAAGGACTTCGGCAGCACCAACTGACCACAGGATGATGAAGTTTCCGGAGATGGTGAGAAGTAAGATCACAGACCTCCTCCTGCTCTCCATCTCCGGGTCACTGCGGTTCTCCGCCTTATTCTGACCCTTTAGCCCCTTACGGACGCGACTTGTCACTAAAGTGTGTCTGACTGTCAGAGCGTTGAACAGAAGTATTAACACAAACGGGAGTAACGGCATGAGAATGATAGAAAACCATCGATACCCCACCCAGCCGGGATCCGTAAAGTAGCTCGACTTTGGAATACAGTCCCAGGGTATATTGTCAATCATTTTCAATGGATGATATCTAAAAGAGACAGGAACATTTTTAGAACAGAGTAGACCGCCAGTTGTTGTCAGAACCACAGCCGCAGTTTTCCCGGTGCAATACTTTGCTTTCCGCTTCTGGCAGCAGATGGCGACAAACCGATCAAAGGTAAAAGTGACGGTGAACCAGACAGAACAGTCAGTAGCTGCCATTCCCAGCGCAGAGATCGCGCTGCACACGGGAGTGATATCCAGGAAAGTCCCGGGGAAGTAATAATAACTGATCTGCCACAGCGTTACATCAAAGATAATGGTGAGTAAATCCGCCGTTGCCATGGCCACCAGGTATCGAGTAGTGCAAGTGGAGAGGCCACACTTTCCTCTGGACAGAATCAGAATCGCCAGAAAATTCACTGGGGGAGCAACAAAAAGAATGGGTTAATCACTGTCTCGATGCTCTGTGGGTCTCAGGAAAGAGATAAGCTGGACATTGAGAACAATGAAACTTTGCAGACAACTCATTTCAGGAAGTTTTAAAGGTGTAAACAGGGAGTCGCACATATCTCACACGTGTGTACGCTTGGTGAAAGTTATGTTACACGGTACCAGAAGATATCAGCCCTCCGGAAGCAGGCAATGCCAACTGAACACCAAGGCCGTTTTGAACAAATTAATTTAAAACTCCTACCATCAGGTTTTCAACTGATGTGTAAAACTGGAAACTACGGCAAATTTCTCAGCGATGGTAAGTGACGCCTTCCTCCCACTTTGTTCTGGAATCGCCCCACACAGCAAAACGCTGCACCCACCGCATCAGTCCATTTACAAAGTTCAAATCAAAAGCATTTCCCACGTTCGCATGTCTCCGTCCCTTTCCCAATCCCAGTTTATTATCTCCGTACAGCAGCCTCCCTTGGCTCGCTTCTTTCAAAACCTGCAACTACGCTTGGCCGCAGTATGTCAAGGAATCCGACTGCAAATTTTGAATTTTCCTTTTGAAAGATGTTGTCTGACACGCTGGGTGAGTATCTTGGACGGTAGTGCTTAAACCATCCAATTTCCAAGGAAAAGACAATATTGCTGCAGAATTACTCTAAATGCTTTGACACTTATTGTTCCAGAGCAGGATATCGGATAAACCTTACCACGTCTGAACTCTATCGGACACTGTAGGGTTGGCTCTTAATTCTATCGACGCATGACGGATAATCGAGCGTTGAAACAACCCCTTTTACCAGAAAAGGCACACAAACTCTTATTTGAAATTGCGAAACTCGGAGTGTCTCACAGAAGTTATGTTTATAACTCTCCCCTGAATTTCGCCGAAGTTTCGCTTCCGGCGACGCAGAAATTTCACGAAATCTAGCACAATACCATTGCATTTGAATTTAAAGCCCGATACGCTATTGATACGGAAGTACACCAAGTAGCCCGAAAAGGTGCCGAAAGCGTTGGATTATCGGCGTTTTCTTTCATAATGGCTCTGCCTATTGATATATCAAAACATCAGTTTGTGACATGAATCCATCTCCTCGATCTTCAACTCTATATCTGTTTCATCTGTCGGTTTATTTTCATCCGAGGCCACTGATTACATTGCATGATAACTTCTGAACGTACACAGAGTTTAGTCACAATTTCTGAACCGCACTCACTGTTACACCGGAATCACAACGCTATGCGTAACAGAACGAGTCCAAAGACCGCGCATACAGAACCGCAAATATTAGATCGTCTATGCTCTTACCGGGAACACCAATAACGGCAAAGATCAAGTACCATGTCTTTCTCACATGGTAAAATATTTCAAACATGCTGTCTGATTTCCAGTCTGTCTCCAGCTGCCCGCGATCTCGCTGAAGAAACTCTGAGCTGATGAATCTCCACGGTCAGTGATTTATACTCGCTCCAGCACGCTGAATATTCAATACTACACAAGGCTGACGTGTTTTCCAACAGCTGGCGTAAAAATAAACATGATTTCATTTGATTAAATTCCCAATTGTGATGAGGTATGGATTGCTTAACACGAAAAATTGCATAATCTTAAGGATGAAGAAATGTCGATTGGAGAAGTCAGTGAATATTGATGTGAAACAGTCTCCAGCTCGACTCTTGGTTTCTTGATTGTTATTCTTATTGTGTCTTTTCCTAGAATCCATAAACTTTATCGACATAAACCAATGCCATACTGTCATTGCGCTACTCTGTCTCAGTCTGAGTATTGTCTCGGTTATAGATCACGGCAATAGAAATATAAACAAGATAATGTTGTTTTCAAGTTCCTGTAATGTAGTGAAGAAGCGTAAATTAAAGTTTTATCATGGCTTACAAAGATACTGAACGCAGGCAAATCTTTAACCAAATTAATTGGAACACACCAAAATGCTGGAAATACTCAACAGATCAGGCGGCATCTTTGAAAATGAATAAACTGTCGATGTTTCCGGCTGGGGCCCTTCTTCAAGTTAATTAAGGCTTCGTCGAGTATCTGAGCTCTATCAACAGGAGAGGAATTCCCGATGTCCAGTGATTCCAATTACTGTCCCCATTCCCGGTGCGACATGTCGGTCCATGAGCTCCTCTTGTGTCACAATGAAGCTACTTACAGGCGGCCGGAGTAATCCCTTATATTCCGCCTTGCTAACCACAAATCGAGTGGCATGAACATCGATATCTTTGTTTTCCAGTTTTTCCCACCTTCCTTTTCCAATGTCCTCATTTCCCCACTGGCCCTTCACTCTCCTCCTCATTTGACTACCATTTCCCCCGATGCTCTTCCTACTTCCTCTGCTCCCATGATCCTCTCTCTTCTCATATCTGATTCATCTTTGCTGAGCTCTTTGCGCTTTCCACTTATCTCTTCCCAGGAACTTATTTCGTCCTTCTTCAACAACGACCTGGCTTCACCTATCCCTTTCCAGATTTCTTCTTCCCCCTTCCCCAACGACCTTATTCTGGCATCTCCCCCCACCCCCCCTTGCTTTCCACTCCTGTTGAAGGGTCGCTGCCGGAACAGTCAACTGTTTATTCATTCCCAAATATTCATGGCTGAAGATTTCAATTTCCGGCCTGACATAACGTTCCATAGCCTCCTCATCTGCCAGGATAAGACCAATCTGAGCAACACTTTTTATTCTGTCAAAAGTAACGCCGAATGTTATGGCTTGATCACAGATATGTTGAAAGGATTATACAGAGTGGATATCGACAGGATGTTTTTTTTGTGGTGGACGAATCTAGAACTAAAGGGCACAGCTTAGAAATTGAGGAGAACTTTTTAGAACTAAGGTGAGGAGGATTTTTTTTAGCCAGAGTATAGTCAACCTGCAGAATATTCTTCCACAGACTGCGGTGAGGACTGCGTGTGTATAGTTAATGTGGAAGTTGATCGTTTCCTGATCGGTCGGGCATCAAATTATATGTCGAGAAGTCAGGTGGCAGGTGTATGTAATTGAGTGTGATCCGGGATCAGCCATAATGGAATGGCTGTGCGTACTCGATGTGCTGAATGGACTATCCTGCTCTCACCGTTTTATGGTCTAATCTTCAACTGATTATTCATTTCCATAGATGCTGCCTGACCTACTGAGCCTTCTGGCATTCCAGCTTGACCCCTTCCGCCTCCAAACAAACTTGTTGTTCTGGCATCTCCCTCCTTCGTTTTTCAACCTGAACCTGGGTCGCGGACTGAATGTTCAACTGCTTATGCATTTCGATTGATGCCGCCTGGTCTGCTGAGTTCCTCCAGCATTGTGTGTGTCAATGAAATGTATGCATTCCGAAACATGGTAAAACAGCTCATATTGAAGTTTGCACCAGGATGAAGCGAAGAATCTTCCAATCAGTGGAAATTAATGAAGTTACAGAGTGCCTGAATTCGTTAGATGGGATCCAACAGTGACAATTGCTTTGCAGATAACGGTCAATCTGTAGTGTTGTTGATAGTGAGGTAGATAGTCGAGTTTACTTGTTTAACTGCTGTAACTTGTTCAACAATTTGAACTGCAATTTCTCTGGAACTATAACACGGCATAGTATTTTATTTTTTGTTTTTTACTTAACGTTTTACCTCGATGCCTTTGAATGATCTGAAACGAATGCAACAAATGAAGAGCCTTTCTCTGTGTCTGGACATTCCTCGCAATAATAAAGTCTGTCAGTTATAGAATGTGATTGATCAGTCTGTCACATGATCAGCGCAGGGCACACAGGGGTCAATATTGAGGTACGTGGTGAATACCTTCCATAGGTGAGTAGGGCTGGGATATTCCCAAAGGTTGTCGGGGTTCTCCAGGGTGCTGATGTACTGATGGAGAAGGAAATTGAAGGTCAATCATGAATGAAAACAGGTATGCCGATTGATAATACGGGGTGCAACACATTGCAAATATCTGACTTCTCTGACGCGAAAGGTCCTGATGCAATGATACATAATAGTGGCCAGATTCGAGTTTCTCTTCTCCATCAGTAAGGGATGCGATTCCAGTGGAAGCCCCAAGAACTTGCCAAACGGTCTTTTCAGGTATCAGCGGAGAATTTGTCATTTTCTAATTAAACCGCTAGGGAATAGTTGTTTCACACTGGAGTTTTGTAATTGTGAGCGGCTTGCCTGTGTTCCTCAGTGAAACATTTTCTCCATGTCATGCGCATCCAATAAGGAGGATGTTTTCGCATGTGTTAGCGTAACGTGTTGACTTACTTCGTCTCGTTTTGATGTAAGGAATTGGCGCAGTGATTTAGTTGCATATCTGCAGAGAGAGAGAGAGAGAGAGAGAGAGAGAGAGAGAGAGAGAGAGCGAGGGAGAGCACTCTCTGGTTAATCACACTATAAATCTTATTCAAATATTATTCCATTGGTTATTGGGATATTTTCGCTGACTGCAGCCTTCTCCACCGCCATCGTCCATCGTGAGGTAAAGCATAAATGGGAGCAACGGCATTTCATCAACCAACTGGACGCCCTTTATCAATCGGAAATGAGCTGTTATATTTTTTTTTCTTACAGCGTATGAACAGCTTTCTGATTGTTTCCATCGTGATGCCCATGCCACATTCTTGCCCTCGTACCATATAATCCTAAAGAACAGACAATAATTCATGATTCAAGGAGGCTGAATAAAGTTCCACTGTCTAATTTATCTTTCGCTGACCCGCAGTCTCCATGTTGGAGATTGAGACACTGACACTTTTGACCTAGTGCCAAGGGTGAGTGTAACAGTTTTCTCTTTACATGCAGTGTGTTCACTGGACGAGTTCTACGGGTTTTTTTTTTCTTTCTGTATTAGACCATGAAACACGGAACTCATGCAAAGACAAATGGGAATAAAAGTGAGGAATTAGTTGATATGGTGTAATGCCATGTGAATCGCATTTTAAAAAATGCGAGAAAATTAAACGACATGGTTGAAAACGGCGGTGTTATAACGGTAGAGTAAATACATCTGCACAGCCCCCTAGGTTTCCCGTAAACTCCACAAACAGTCAAAGAAAGTAAAGGTTACACCCGGAAATTGAGTCTAAGCTGTCTCGCCGTTTCTATTGCTCCTGGTATAATCTTTATGTTTCCGACTTGGGGTCATCCACTTCTCCGATGGTTGGTCTCCTCGGAATTTTCGCTGCCTGTACTCCTGAAATCCTCTGTTCTTATCTTTGTCATAATAGGGATCTATTCATGACAATTTACAGATGCAGCTTAATTGTTTTTTAAAAAACCAAAATGGTTGCACTGAAACGTCTTTAAATTTCTTCCAAATAATTTTTCCAAAAGAATTTAAATGAATACACCAATGGGTGTGTTACTGAGGGTCAGTGCAACTAGGCCGACGGCGCGGAGCTGCACCAAAGGGCACTTTTTTCTCATTATGCTCCATAACTCTCACAATAGCGCAACTTTTGATTTCGAAACTATCCACTGCTGCTCAGAATGTTGTCAGTCGCACAAAGTCCGAATTTTTGTATTTTAGCAGATGAGAATTACTTAACATGCTTTTCTGCACAGGGGACCTGAACTGACCGCTTAATGTCACTCACTTGATTTGACTGTATCCTACTAAAGCCTCTGGAAATGATCATCATACGAAGTAGAATCAAGTTGAGTCACTAACACAATTGGAGATGTTGCATTGGCCACGTTGTTGATAAGGATTACGATTCCTTACAACCTCTGACCGGCAGAGGGCGCATACGGCTTCAGCACATGGCTTCGTAGAGCCCCGCGGGACCATTCATCTCTCCTTTCACCCTTGACTACTTTTGGCTCCCAACTCAAGACCCTTACTCCGCCTTGTCATCGGAGACCCTGCTGAGTTGGGAACGCAGCTGTTGGGGCAGCTGTCTAGACCCTCAGTTTTTCTCATCCGATAAGTCGATGGAAATGGGGGAGACCCTCACCTCACCAAACTCATACGGGAGTCATGCAAAGTAGCCACCGCCTTCAGTTAATTAAATTAAGCACCATGTCAATCCACAGAGATGACTGTTTTGAGCACCAACATTTATCATGACACTATGTTCTCCATCTCTCATTCTGAGAGCAAACCATCAATGACGACATCGTAGAAGTGCTCAAGCAAAGCTGAATTCGCCCATCCAGATCTCCAACCTATGCAGAACATGCGTCCCTACGCACCTACGTCCCTTTGTAGGTTCAACAAAATCATCATTAAGAAATTCTACCCTCGGCTCTTTATAGAAAACAAATTGGAAACAATCCACGGGTCCATATGTTAACATAACTGGTACTACGGAGTACCTACAAATTGATCAACACCTCTCGGAGTTGGAGGGAGAGGTAATGAATGGAAGACAGCGTTTATAACATCCATTGGCCTCAAGAAAAATTTGGAATATTTGCTGATGTATGTCGAACCTTCCAACATCCCAGGTGTTTCTTAAGGCTTCTTTGATGAAATCTTCCAAGTATACTTGTTCACCGAAAACATCCTCATCTTCAACATTAAGTGAAATGTTTGAACAAGTATCGTTTGTGTTGTGGTCCAAACTGCACAATATGTTGCGATAGCATCTCCTTTCAAAGCCTGTAACTTTTTCGGTAGCTCTGCTGTGAGGGTCCATGTCTCGCATGCGTACAGGAAAATGGAGAATACCAATGCACGCAGGAGTCTGATCTTGTACTTCATGGAGCTGTTGCTGTCCCTTCGTATTGTTTTGAGTTTGGATTGTGCAGTCATTGTCTTTGCGGTTCGTCCCAAGAATTCTGGTCTTGATCCTTCATCACAAATAATTGCCCCTACGTATTTGAACTGCAACACTGTCTCAAGTTTCTGACCATGGATTGAGATCTCTGTTGTAATGACACCATTGCCATTTGCGTAGGCTTGGTTTTCTCGGCACTTATTTCCATTCCAGACTGTGTAGAGACTCTGTCAATATGTCTGACCAGGTTGGTCAGCTCATCGTCTTTTTATGCAAGCCTATCAATGTCGTCAGCAAATCTCAGTTTAGTGATGTTCCTCCCTCTGATGCTGACTGTGCTCACATGCTCTTCCAGGGAAACACTTATGATCCCTTCCAGGATGACGTTGAAGAGAGTGAGGGAGAGGAGACAAACTTGTTGGACACCTACAGAAGTATGGAACCACTCCCCGATTTATAGAGAGCATTGAATTAAAACAACAGCGATGTAGAATAAGTTGTAACAGCCGAAGTTGAACAATAATACTACAACGAGATACATTGTGGGGTCAAGGGTCAACCTTATCTACACTCCGATTGCGAAAATAATAGAGATGACCAGAGGGTTCAACTCACTGTAAACAACTCCGTGTCGGATAAAACATGAAAACCCAAATGCTGTAGGCATCGTTCAGCTTCGGCAACACAGAAAGCAAAACGAAAGAAGTTTTAGCAAGGAAGTCAGTAAAAGTATAACTCCACCACAATAATAATGCGAAGTTGTACTTCAAGGGCTTTAACAGCACTGCCGTTTCTGCAATGTTTCATATGCAAACCGTTGGGCGTTAAGTGAATACACCGGTGCTCCAATTGTGAGGCCTCCTCCGCATTGGTTAGAACGGGCGCTAGCTTATTAACCACATCATTCAGCTCTTTAGATCTGTCGTTGCGGTCACCTGGAACACCGGTTCCCAGCACGATTTAATTCCCCTTCTATTTCCCAAGCTACGTATCTATTCTAGGAATCCTCCGCCGCCAAGATGTTCGGACATGAACAATCCGCTAGCGCCGTCTGCAATATCACAACAAGAACATCGATTCCTCAAGATTGCGTTAATTTGTGGCTGCAAAGAGCATCTGCATTATTTAACATCTTGTCAGCGATAGGCGGCAGAGTCCATAATGTCCAGGTTGATGCTGGGAAATGAGTTAATTGGCCGTTGAATGGGACAGATTGAAAAAAAAATGTTCTGCAGATAATGGAATTCATGACCAAAGCAAACAAATTACAGGAGGAACCAGCATGTCAGGCAGCATGGATAGATAGAAATGGGAGGTCAATATTTCTGACCGAGACTCTCCATTAGGTTTGGAAATGACATGGGCAGAAGCCAAGTAGAAAGCAAATATTCCGGTGAAGGGGAGGAAAATAATCTGAGAGAGAAACATGAGTTTAGCTGATTGTGGTGTTAGCCCAGTAGAGCACTGAATAAAGGACAGAGATTGGAAACGGGAGGATGTTGATAAACAGGTAATGAGGGTGTGGTGGCCTAGAATGCACGAGAAGCGCAGGTGATGGCTGGAAAATAAAGGGGTGAGTGGTGGGAGAATCGCTGAGATTTTTCTCCCCCCGGTGGTCAGAGAAATTGATTTGCAAAGCATGTGGGTCAAGAATACTAGAGGCATTATAAGCTCTTATTTCCTTAAGCTGAGTTGGACTACTCGTTGCGGAATTGAAAGCTACGGGCCAACGTGCCGGCACCGAGATCTGAAGTGTGATTGAAATAGATGGACACCTCCAAGTCCTGAGTAGGAAGGCGTATAGAGCAAATGATCCCGAAGAAGCCGCCCCTCAATCTACGTCGGATCCTAATAAGGTAGAACAGACCGTACGGGGAGCATGGATTTCAAAACATGATCAGAAGGTTTCGCAGCTGGAAATGTCAGCAGAAAGGACGGCTTAGAGTCGTAGTGCCGGTGGAGAGGTGGAGTACGGGCCGATGTGGTGTTAAACAAGGTAGCAGGGAGACGGGAGACCTGTGGAGTGCTACACGGAATCAATAGAATCGCACAGAGAAAGATATGCAAAACCGGAGATGGAGTGCATGGTGGCAGTGTGGCTTTTGATGTGACAGAGGTTATGATAGTTATCTTTCATGCGGAGTCTCGCGGTCTGTTATCTGAGGACAAGGAGACCCAATCTCATTTATTATTTGGGTTTTGATGCGGTAATGCTACCCTTTATGAAAATAGAGCAGATAATGTTTGATGTCATCGCCGATCATGATGGAACTGAATTTGTTTACTGTAAAATATCGGACTCTCTCCTCCCCTCTGCTTCCCACCCGTAACGTTCATGAGGAACTGCTCATCCAAAGAAATCACAGAACGTAATAGCACTTTCGCAAGTGTTACTGATGCAGAAGATACAGCCCAGATTGCCGGGAGGATCAGTGGCATTGCAAACGATGTCGGTAGACAATCTAGGAGAAGAATCTAGGGGAAGGAGAGGTATACACCCAAGGCAGGTGTCAGAATGGTGCTATACATATATGAAGGCGGTCGGGAATGTTTTCGACTTCGTAGACAAAATTGATGAGCTCAGCGTCAATGTAAGGGTTGAACGGATGGGCTCGGGAACACAGACTCAGGACCACAGTCTCGTAGCTGCACCGATGTACGAGAGCGGGCAATAGGATCGCACCATGGATCTGTGGGGCACAATGCACTTTAAAATTGTAGGGTGCTCTGATGAAGCAGAAATGGGAAGACAAACCGGCGAATGACGGAAACCCACTAAGGCTGTGTGAGGGACCTCTGTATATAATTGCTACCTGTGAGTTCTGAGTGGAACAAGGTTTGCTCCAGACCAGTCGGACAGAAGGTGCCTGCAATGTACGGAACGTTGGTCAGGTCCGGGTGGGTGAGGCCTCTGACTCACAAGCTCCGCGCAACAATAAGGGCAACGGAAATTTTACTACATTTATTAGCTGCTCCCTGAACTTGGTCTGTGTAATGGCCTGAAGGGCCGTGTTTGTACAACAGCTCAGAAGCTGTAGGAGGTTGCCCAGCTCTCGCAGCGACTCTGGTGGAGGCACACATCTGGTAAGATTAGACACCGTATCCCACGCAGTGTACACAGTAAAAGGTGCCCCCAGCAGGATGAAACTTCCCGAGACGATCAGCAATCAAACGAGCGATTTCCTGCATTTCTCCATCTCCGGGTCTCTGGCACACTGTACATCTCCGGGAACCCGAAGTTTCCCGCGAGCTCTGTTCGTGACTAAGACGTACCTGACGGTGAGGCAGTTGGTCAGCAGAACTAGCAGAAATGGGAGTATAGGGATGAGGAAGTAATAACATAGGTCAATTTGGATTTGGATATTTAAATCAAATATCTCTCCACACAAATAAATGGATAGGTTACCTGCTAGTATTACTCTGAGAGCCGAAAATGCCAATACATATTCTTTAAACAACTGATCGCAGTCACTATCCCCAAAACCACGGCCGCAGTTTTCCCGGTGCAATATTTTGTTTTCAGATTCTGGCAACAAATGGCGACAAACCGATCAAAGGTGAGCGTGACGGTGAACCAGACCGAGCAGTCGGTGACGGTGTAAAGCAGAGCTGCGTGGATATTACACACCTTGGGCATTGAGCGGACGAAAACGTAGATTACCGTGTACATAAGTAGAATCTTGCTCAATATCAGGTCCAGGATAAGAACCAGAAGATCCGCCACTGCCATGGCAACCAGGTAGCAAGTGACAACTCTGGAGAGGCCGCACTTTCCCCGAGACAGGATAAATATGGTCACCATGTTCACTGCGAACAAAGAAAACAATCAGGATAAACAAAATCAGGAATATGTCTCCTAAAGCAAACATATACTGTAGACCACTTTCTTGTCTGTAACAATGTTAGGAATGATTGTAGAAGACGGCTGACTATAATTACAGCGTTACCATTCAATAAACCTTAACGCGATCATATACTGTAGACAACGAGCCAGTGGTATATTATCACACAGATTACCATTCTGTAAACTTCTACCATTTTGCAAATTACTGTAAACAATAGCTGATGATTAGGGAATTTCGTACGTGTTGAGGGAAAAACAGCTGAATGATGGATCATCTATTCACTCTGCATAACTTCAGATGTCGTGAAACAAGTCCCTCACTTTTAGCTGAAGCACAGATTCCCGTCCATGATTGTTACGCAGGGCGCTGGTTTGCAGAGAGAACAGCGACCCAAAGCACAATTATTTCATCTCTCTTCCTGCTGTCGACATTGAGTGAGTGATTATCAGCTTCAAATCATGACAGAAGGCCCATCATCTCCTTGTACTTTTGCCTTCATATTTGTATGCTATTCATGAAAGTACTGATAATGCGTTATGTTTTCAGCACCATTGAAACTGTCAGACACTCCGAGTGACAAATGATCAATAACAAAAGAAGATTAACTGCTCACGTACGTGGATACAGAACAGGCGAGTACAAACCAGGACAGAAGCGGAATCATTTTGAGAGATGTTCACAATTAGACAATGTACACGGCATGGTACTATGGAACTACAGTCAATGGGGCAACTTGAAGAATGCTCTTAAGATATCCCGAGAGCTTAGAAGAGGGAGGTAGTTCTGTTTTGAGCCGAAATGCGATTAACCTATCTGATAATATGTTAGGGACGTCCGAAATTCCGAATAGCGGAAGGACCCAGATAACGTTCAAGAACAGCCTGACTTGCAAATGATAGTCACACCGATTAGCCATGAAAACACTAGGAAGAGGGACCCAGGTTAATTGCAAAAGAATCCTGTCAAAATGTAAAGTTTCAACTATTTTTGACAGGCTGCTGTGTGCGACAATTTTCTGTAAGTTTACTCATCAGAAATAGGAACCTTCCCTCAGGAGCATTAACTTTCTTTAACAATAAAGTTTATTTACAGCACACGAACACAAGATATTAAATATTTACAAAACAGTAGCTTCATCCAAAATTACTATATGGTTGCAGCCGTCTATAAAACAGTCATTCCGCCGCCCTGACCACCGGCACGGAAATTCGTCAATGCGTCCGCAACGACCCAGTGCTCCCTCTCGAAGGAGAGCCAGTCACGGTCGTGTGCTCCGAAAAGGGGTAGGCTTTCGGCTCCGGCAGCGCCCTTAATCTTCCGTCACCTGGACCATCTTGAACGGCCATCTTGACCACGACCAAGAACAAGCCGACCCGGAGATCCTCCTCCCGGCTCGCCCCCTTCCGGACTGGGAGCCCGGAGATGAGGAGCGCGGGACGAAAGTGCAGCCGAAAACTCGGCATCAGCCCTCCGGAGCATTAACTGAGACAGCCTGATCACAGCACACTGCCATAAGCCATTCGATCATGGCTGATGTATTTCCTACCAACACCGTTTATCTGCCTTCCCCACTTATATTTTGATGTCCCTATGCAGGAGGTACCTATTAACCTCCGCTCTAAATACAGTACATCTAATCATTTGATGTCAGTAACAGTCTGTGTCAATGAGGTCGTCAGCACATTGCATCTGACAATAGAAATTCCCCCTCAGCTCTGTTCTGAAAGAGGCAGTCATCTATTCTGAGGCTGCACCTCTGGTCCTGGACTCTCCCACTGTTGGATACATCCTCTGCATGACGGCTCGATCTGAGCGTTTCAATTCCAGGTAAGCTTCCCCTATCCCCCTGCTCCATCCTCCTAAACTCCGGCGAATACAGGCACGGCCTCATGCTTTCAATCGGTTATTCTCCTCAACGTGCTCTGGATGATCATCACTGCCAGCACAGATTTTCTAAAACAGGGGACATCAGCACCGTAAATTAACAAAATGCATAGCACAAAAATTTGCTTAAATGGTATGTGCGACAGCAGTATTGATTATTACTATCGAAGGTGCACGTGAGAATGAAAATGTGCAGTTACGTTATCTTTGCAAGGAGACTCACCGGGAAGAGCAATGATAGCGAAGACGGGGAAGAAAATCACTTCAATGGCTCTGAAAGCACGCGAGGCTCGATCATCTAACGTTATCTAATTAATATCTATAAAAATATATGGAACCTTCTAGAAGATATTTTTCCCATCTCCTGTTATATTCCAAGTTGACTGTCCAAGATTCTGATGCATGACAGAACAAGCCAGTCTGCCCTCACTCTCCTCTTTTGTGCAGCTCCGGATCTCTGCCCGTGGCAGGAGATGTTGCTGTCGCTGAAACTGGGGGAACTGACTGAAAGGATTAGTAAAGTATTAATAAGAGAGAGAGAACCCCCCTGTGACGTCAGCAGTCTACCTTGAATTGACGCATCAATTTCTGACTGTAATCAATCTGATTTGTGATGTGCAATAATTCTTTGTTGTTTTACACAGCCTTGTTGAGACGGCACAAATATCCGCATCTATTTGCAGCATTCTTTGAAATATTTTGAGTATTTAAATACGTTAAACGTATGTTTAAACGCATGCATTATATGTTAACAATTGTATTTACTATATTATTGACAACAGCGGACATCAGAAGAAAATGCATCTGTATAAAGCTGTAGGTGATGCACATTCGATATCCTATACCTAGGCTCCCCGGCCTCTTCCATTATCTGCAGCTCTGAACACAAGCCGCACATCCTTTCATAGTTCAGGTTCTTTATCCAATAATCCACTGAAAAATGACAGGAATTACTTTCCTGCAGATAGACCAAGTAAAAGAGATGTAAGCCGCTCCTTTCCTCCGCTCGCCTGCATGTCACACTTGGGCCCGGATACCCGACCTACTGAGCCCACTACTCCCCCTCCACCCAACCGATCAGGGTCACGTGTGGCGATGGGAGCTGGTGGAGGATGGCCGCATGAACAGCTGATGAGTATCACAGGTCCTAGTTATGCCACCATTGACTCCGGACAGATAATCTCTGAAGAGTGCTGAAGATCGCTGGTGTCTTTGAACGCAGCAAAGATTCATTCCCGAGTTGCTCATTGACAATAGAATGAGATTGTATTTGAGATTGCAGAGGAGATTCTGCGAACGGTACGCTCTCTATCAAAGAGCTTGGTTACAGCTGAATCCAAAGGTTCAAATGTCTTAACCGGAGGTTGGCTAGAGTTTTCCGAGGTGTTTTTTTTTAAATTAATTTGGCCGGGGGCAGTTAATCGGCGTGGTAGTGCTGAAGATCATGTTGTTATGTGAGAAACAGAGGTAATGTGCAACGAGACTCCTAGCAAGGAAAGGCTGTCGACAGGGCAAAATTACAGTCAAGAATATGCGTTCAACCTTACAAGGCAGGGGAAATCAAATTGTGTGAATAGCGGACTGAATGTGTTACATTTGACTGTGCGTGGTATATTGCATATGGTTGAAGAAGGTCTAGCACAGTTACATACTGGCATACGCATATATAATGTTGTAAGAACCACTGATTCATTTTTGAAATAAGGTTATAGTTTGGAACTTCATGTCTATGATGCAGATAGCGGTAAAATGGCAGACAGAAAGGTAGAATGTTGCACTGTTAGTTAGAAATAAAATGAAATAATTTGAAACAAGAGATATTGAGTCGTGAGGCCTGCAATCATTGTGGATAGTGGTACCGAACTGTAAGGGTAAAAGACATTGATGTGTATTATATACGGAACCCCAAACTAGAGGAAGGATGTTGCCTATAAATTACAGCGGGAGATCGAAAATGCATGTCAAGGAGCAATATAACAATTGTCTTAAGTGACTTAAGTATTCAGGAAGACTGAGAAAATCATGCTGCTGCTGGATTTCCAACTACAGAACTTCTATAATGCATACGTAATGGATTTTTAGAGCAGCTCAAGGTGTAGCCACGATGGGATCAGCTATTCTGAATTAGGTGCTGTAAAATGAGCCAGAATTGATCACAGAGCTTGCTAGAAGAATGTTTTGGTGAAAATAATCTTAATATGATGGTATGCACTCTGAAGCCTAATAAAAGGGAGCTGACGTGGGATGCATCAGACTTACTGTGGCGTAAAGGGATGACAGAGTCTTGACGGATACGTTGGCCAGAACTGACGGGAAAAGAACATTGGCAGAACTAACAGCAGAACAACAATGGCAATAAATTCCGGACAAAACAATAGAAGGCGCAGGACATATGCGTCCCAAAGAGGAGATGTGTTCTGAAGGAATGATGATACCAGGTCAGAGCCAACATAATAGCCAAAGACAAAACAGGCAATAGTGTTTAATTAGTGGGACCTTAGATGATTCGGAAGGTTTTAAATGCCCCCAGACGCGATTATAAACTGTCATTAAGTTACAAATGGAATACAGAATTATGATAGCCAATAATATTAAATAAAATACTAAACGTTTTTTGCAGATGCAATAAGTGTAAGAGATAGACGAGAGTGTATAATGGACAGATGGAAAGCGATGATGGAGATGTAGTAATGATGATGTAGTAATATGGGTGATAATAAAATGGCAGACGGACTGAATAAACATTCTGCATCAATTTTCACTGTGACTCTGGCAGTATGGTGGAAGTTCCAGGTAGCAGAGGCCTAAAATGAAACCAACACTATGCACAAAAATGCCAAAATTTGAGTTACTAAGTGGATAATTTTCTGCGTACTTACGAGTACATATCCTGCTTCAGTAGAAATACTTCAATGCAATGGAGCATTTTTAGACGTTCTCGAGCGTTGCAGATGATGTTTCAAATCTCTCCCTACTCCGAAAGGACCATTACCACTGCCTTGCCTTCCTTATGGCGACATAAATATGTTGGGACCAGGTTTGGTCCTCAGAGATCTCGACTAACAGGAACTTGAAATTAGTTACTCTCTCCACCTCTGTTCCTACTATGAGGGTTGGTTTTTCTTCTGTTCTCTTGTGTTACCATTACTGATGTCCATAATCAGTTTCTGTTTCGCTTACTGACATTGAGTGGAAGGACGTTTCTGCGACAACACTCAGCTACCTGGTGGATATCAGTTCGGTACACATCTCCACCTGAGATTCTACTAACAATGATTGTATCAATAACAAATTTATAGATGACATTAGAACCATGCATAGCCACAGAGTCAATGGTATATAGAGAGTAGAACAATGGGCAAAAAAACACATCCCTTGAGTGCAACAGGTTTGATCGCCTCTGTGGAGGCGATTGAGTTATCAATCCACACAGATTGAGGTATTTCGATTGGGAGGTCGAGGATCCAATTGCAGAGGAGGTACTGGTGCCCAGATTTCGTAGCTTATTCACCAGGACTTCAGGAATTATCGTGTTACACATTGAGCTACAGTCAACGAACAGCATCCTGACATAGCCGTTGCTATTGTTCAGGTGATCTAAGATGCGAAGGGCCATTGAGATTGCGTTTGCCGTAGACATTGGCGATAGGAAAATTGCAGCGGGTCCAGTTCCTTGCAGAGGATGGAGCTGCTTGTAGCCATGACCAGCCTTTCAAACATTTCATTCTAATGAGGACTGATAGTGGTAATGGATGATAGGGATGAAGAGCGCTCACACCACTCTTCTTGGGCGTTAGTATAATTGTTGCCATTTTGAAGCAGATGGGTACTTACTAGATGTTGATATTTGCCTCGTATACACGCGCTAGTTGTACGGTGCAGGTACTCAGAGACTCGGCAGGTACTCCGACTGGGCCTGCACCTTGCGTGTTCAACCTTCTGAATTGGTAGAAGTATATAAGTGAATGGGAGATATATATATATATATATATATATATATCAGTCAGAGACATTTTCCCCTCACAAGTACATCATAAACATTTGAAAGCATCGGTTTCTTCCGAAAGGAAAAAAAAAAGAGGCCATATCGATGGCACTTTCTCAGGCAGAACGCACTGCCCTCGGAGGAGGTCGAAACCGATACGGTCAGAAAGTGCAAGAAGCACTTCGGCAGATCATCCGGCGGTACTTTTGATATGGACCGTGCAAACTAACATGTGCAAACACTGAACCTGTGCTGAAATATTCTCCTCCAGGCTCATCATCACAGCTAATCTCCAAATAATCTATGTTCTGTAAGTCGGACGATCATTGTACTGGTCCAGGACTGGGACTGGAATTTGGGACTTTTTTTTCTAAAGTGCATCAGTTATATTGAAGGGATTTGGAAAGACTGCTAAGTAGCGAGAAGGCGCCCTGAGTCCCAGATCTGTCGTCTGGGGTAACAGAGCATTCCCACCTTTGAAATCCATCGATTCCTAAAGGTAGCCGCAAAGTTGGAAATAATGTCGGTACTGCAATGGTGCTGAAGGTGCTACTGCAATTATAGCGTGGCAGTTTTTCAGTGCAAAGAATTAACTGGATCCGGCAGAGTGTGCACTTGTTGCAGTGAAACAAGCCGAGGCGGACCGAGAGCATAGAATATCAGCGGACTAATCAGTTGGCGTACAAACTTAGAGTGATGGGTTGTTGTCAAGAGAAACAGGTTCAAAGGGGAAAATAGGTCCTTCTTCCTTCACTCAGAAAGTGTTAACTTGCTCTAACAATTTGCCCTATCAATTGGATCGGATTTCACTGGACTTCTGAAGTGTCAAAATGAGCACATGGAAAGGAAAGACGAAAAATGCTTCTGACCAAATGCAGTATTTGCCAATACTTCATGTGGACACGTTTCACCGAATATTCGTGACTATATCATAAAGAACCTATGATCAGGTTAGCTGTCGGGTCGCACACTTCTTTGGACAAGATGATCTGGGACACCTGATGGAATTCTGATCCGCATAGCGGTCCGGATGTTTCGCATGTGCTCCGTGATACCTGGCGGGCGGATTGGAATTGGTTTAGTTTTATTGTTGTCGCACTTACCGTAAAGCAGTAAAATGGACGTTCATCGAAAAGCATGCTATGGTTAGTATTCATGCAGAGCAAATCATTATACAGTGAACTGCAGTAAAAAAACAGCGGTAAAGAATAACTTGTAAAGCTACAGGTGAACAGTAAGGAACAATACTACATCAAGATTCGTAGTGTGGACGTTTCAGTCTTCCCCGCTCTACACAAGCCACATCAAGAAAGAAACCCGTAGCGGAGCCGACTCACTGCAAACACTGTAAAAGGACAGTGAAGGGAAGCAACAAAAGTTCAAAGTGATAGGAAAGTCAAGCGGAGTGGGAAGGCAGGTGACTGGGGAGTCGGGATGAAAGAGATTCATAAAGAAGCCGGGAGCTGACAGCTGGAAGACGTGGAGCTGAGGAAGAGGAATCTGAAAGGATAGAAGTCCCGGGAATCGGATAAAGAATTTCGATGCTAATGGGCAGTTTATGAGGGTGTGGATGGCGAGAACATGCGAGAAGCTCACGTGAATGAGGGAAAAGGAAAGGAAGAGCTGTGAGAAAATCGTCGGGATTGTTTACCGGCGGCAAATGAAAGAGATGTGCACTAGGCAAGTAAACCCATTGTGGGCCATCTGTTGCAGTGCGAACCCTTGTAGTGGTCACGCTGATTCACATGCGATGAGTTGTAATTGGGTTGTAATTGAATTTGTTTTATTATTGTGATAAATACGGTAAAACAATGAATTGGATGTTCATGGACAAGCTTGTGGAGCATAGTTTTTATGGAAAATAAGCCTTTATACAGTGAATTGAAGTAAAACACCAGCAGTGCAGTATAAGTTGTAACAGCTACAGGTGAACAATAACGCACAATATTACAACGAGATACCTTGTGAGATCAAGGGTCAAACATATCGACTCTCCTCTAGCCCCAGCAATAGGGACGACCTGAAGGAGTCAACCTGCTGTAAACACCTTCGTGTCGAATTAAACATGAAAACACAAACGCTTCCAGGATTCGTTCAGATTCGGCAACACAGAACGCAATAATAAATTTTACCGGGAAAATCAGCAAAAAAGCATCACATCTGCGAGAATACCAATGACCTCGTTATTCTCCAGGTGCCTAAACAGCCCGGCCGGAGCGGCAATATTTCATATGCAAACCATTGGGCGTTAAGTGAAATCACCGGTGTTCAGATTGTGACACGTACTCTGAATTGTTGAGGTATGAAGTTGGCTCAATAACCATTTTATCTACCAGTTTGGATCTGTCTTTGCGGCTGTCTAGAGCCGCCGACACCACCAAACCACACCCCCGCAACCCTACAGTCGTACTTATTCCCCTTCACTTTCCCACAGTGACATATCTATTCTACCGCTTGTCGCTCGCCAAATTGAACCTCTGTGAACAAACTTGAATAACACACTTAATTTTCCGCTCGTGCGCTCACCAATATCACGGTAAAAGCATCGATTATCAAAGATGGTGGAAATCGGTGTCTGCACGGAGTTTCTGTAATATTCGACATTGCTACAACAATAGCCAGCTCAGAACACTTTATCCCGTCTGATTCTGTCCGCTGCAGATAATGGAAATCATGACCAAAACGAAGAAATTATAGGAGGAAGCAAGCATGCCAAGCAGCAAATATACAGGGAAAGGGGTTGTCGCCGTTTCGTGCCAAAACGCTCTTTTAGGTTTGGAAGGGATATCGATAGAATCCAGGGAATAAACAAAAATTCCGTTGAAGGGGAGGAGCCGCAACTAGAAGCTGATATCCTTGTGTTAGCTGATATCTGAGTAGAGTTGAGCGGGAAAGCATGTGGTATGGAAAGGTGTTATGAAACGGGTTCATAAGTGATTCAGGGAGTTGATCAGTGGAAGTCTAAAGAGCAGAAGAAGACGAATAGGACTGTGACCTATGGAATAAAGCACAGAGCCTGGGAACCAGAGGATGGTGCTAAAAAGGTCATGAAGGCGTGGTGGGCGAGAATGGAGAACCAGAGACATTATGAGCTGTTACTCTTTTTACCTGAGATGGACTTATTGGGGCAGAATTGGAAGTTGTGGATTGACATAACGTGTCGGGATGTGTTACAGAACTCAAATAGACAGACACCTATTGATCCTGAATAAGATCAGGAATAGGGCAAATGTGTCCTATAAAACGGTCCCTCAATCCACCTGGGGTCACAATGAGGTAGAGGAAGCCGTAGTGGGAGCACGGGATTCAGTCAATGACCCTGAAAGATACGCAGGTGTAAACATCGCCGTACAAGACAGGGCGGTTTGGGGCCTTGATGACGGTGAAGAGATAGTTTACGGGCAGATGAAGTAATAATCAAAGTGGCAGGAATGAGGGAGACCTGTGGGAGACGACGAGTAAATACAAGAATCGGGCAGAGAACGATCTTCGAAACTGGATATTGGGAAGAAAAAGACGTGTTTAGTGGCAGAGTCGATTTAGAGATGACAGAAGTTATGGTACATATCTTGCATGTGGAGGCTCGTGGCTTGTTATCTACGGACAAGGAGACCAATATCCTTTACCTTTTAGTTATTATTTTGTGTGGCATGGAGTGATGTTAGACCTGATGAAAATAAAGCAGGTAATTTTGATGTAAGCGTCGGTCATGGTGGAAGGGAATTTCTGTTTTCTGTAAAATATAAGAATCTCCCCTCCCTTCTCACCCCACTCCCCATGACTAGAGAGAATATACTCATCGAAATAAATTATAGAATGGAATATCATTTTGAATGTGTTAGAGAGGCAGCGGGTATATTTTCAACAGCCGAGAGGATCCATGGTTTTACAAACGAAATTGATAGACAATCAGTCTGTGGATTGGGGCGAAGATGTCCGGAGGTCAGAGTCGAGCAGGTATCAAAATGGGAGTAAATGAATCAAAGGGTAGTCAGGAAATTTGTAGGCAACAATGATGAAAATGGCGCGTTCAGCGCCCATGCGAGAAGCAGGACCATTCTCCCGTCAATGTTGGGATTGAATTGGTTATCTCGGGAGCACAGATGCCCTCTCAGGCTTATTGCCTAATAGCTGGACCGATGTACACGGGCAACACGGTGAAATTCTGGGGCAAAATGTATTAGAATTGTCGGTGCTCCCATGGGTCAGAGATGGGAAGATAGGTCGGCGAATTAAGGAAACGCATTGAGTCTGTGTAATGGACCTTCATGTGTAATGGCCGCTTGGGAATTGTGAGTGGCGCAAGGAAAGCTATCTATGGATTTCAGTTATGTCAGTGCGGATGACACTGAATATTCACGACTTCCTGGCAACAATGAGTCCCAGTGGAGATTTTAGCACATTCTTTAGCTGCTCCCTGAACTTGGTCTGTGTAACGACGTAAAGAGCCGTGTTTGTACAGCAGCCTGTAGGCAGAAAAATGCCTAGCTCTCGCAGCGAATCGGGCGGACGCACGGACCTGGTATGATCATACAGTCGATTCCACGCAAAATACACCGTGAAAGGTGCCCACAGCAGGATGAAATTTCCCGAGACTATCAGCAATAAAACGAAGGATATCCTGCGTTTCTCCATCTCCGGGTCTCTGGTACTCTGACCGTTGCCGGGAGCCCTGAGTCTCCCGCGAGCTCTGCTGGTAACTAAGACGTGCCTGACAGTGAAGCCATTCGATACCAGAACCAGCACAAACAGGAGTGCAGGGGTGAGGAAGTAATAAAAGAGTTCAATTTGGGTCGCAATAAATAAATTGAAATAATGATCTCTCATCATACAAATGAATGGATGGATCACCCACGTGTATTCCTCTGAGAGCCGAAAATACCAGTAAACATTCTTAAAACAGCTGATCGCAGTTACTGTTCCCAAAACCACTGCCACAGTTTTCCTGGTGCAATATTTTGTTTTCAAATTCTGGCAACAAATGGCGATAAACCGGTCAAAGGTGAACATGACGGTGAACCAGACCGAACAGTCGGTTACGATGTATATCAGACCAGCGTGGATATTACACACCTTGGGCATTGACTGGATGAAAACGTAGTATGACATGTACATAAGTGGAATTTTGCTGAATATCAGGTCCAGGATAAGAACCAGAAGATCCGCCACTGCCATGGCAACCAGGTAGCAGGTGACAACTCTGGAGAGGCCGCACTTTCCCCGAGACAGGATGAATATGGTCACCATGTTCACTGCGAAACAATCAGGGTAAACACATCAGGAAGGGTTCTCGAAGAGCAAATATATTTTGCAGACCGCTTTTCTACTTGTGCCAATGATAAAAGTAAGTGTACTTGACAGAATAATATAATTGTAGCGATTGCCAATCAATAAAATTAAACCGTTTTGCAAACCAGTGTAAACTCACTGCAATCTGTTAGGTCAAATATCACTAATGAAACAGGAAGATCACAGGAACAGTAAGGATCACGGATGAGGATGGTTGATGATTAGACAATTTCGTATGCGTTGAGTGAAAGAGCGCTGAATCTATTTACTACAGAATCTCAAATGTCATGAAATAAGTGTAATTGATAACAGTCAAGTTCAGATAAAGCGCAGGTTCCGGCCACTTATCGTTTCCCAGGGCGCCTGGATTTGCAAGTGGAGTAGCAGCCAAAGCCCTGCTATTGCACCTCTCTTGCTGTTTACCAGCATGGAGGGAGCATTTACCACCTTGAAATCATACCACGAGGCTCACTGTCTCCTTCTTCTACTTTATCTTTACAATCGAATGGTATTCATTAAAGACTCGATAATGCTTTGTTTTTTTCCGCAAACAAGAAGTTGATTTGTCACCAACAAAATGCCGTATGTTCAGCGATAGGCTGCTGTGTGCAACGAGTGTGTGTAACTCTTCAGGTCAGAAATTGGACTGGTACATCAGGAGCATTAACTGAGACCGTATGACCACAGCAAACCACCATATGACATTCAATTATGGGTGGTATATTTCCTTCCCAACACTGTTCTCTTGTCTTCTATCCATAAAATTTGATACCTCAGTTAATAACATACCTATTAACCTCCGCTTAAAAGACTACCCAGTATTTGGCCTAGGCAACCGTCTAAGGCAATGAGTTCCACATAATGTCTCTGGCAGTCGAAATTCTTCCGCAGCTCTGTTCTCAGGGGGAATTCATCTATTCTGAGGCTGCGCTGTCTGGCCTCAGACTCCCTCACTGATGGATACATCCTCCGCACGACGGCTCTGTCTGAGCCTTTCAATTACTGGTAAGCTTCCCCAGTCCCCCGGTCCCATTCTGCTAAATTCCTACGAATACAGCCACAGGGCTATGAAACACGATTCATATATTGAATCTTTTATTTCCCGGATTATCCTCGCATACCTGCTCTGGGTCATCACTGCGGCCGACAGAGGTCCTCAGGACAGTTCATTGAGCAAAGGTTTGCTTAATCAGCAGCTGGTATGTGCGAGAGCAGCATTAGTTATTGTAATCAGAAGTGCACATCGGAAGGAAAATGTGAAGCTAAATGTTGCTTCAGAAGTTGTCTTTGGAAAGAAACTCACCGGGCAGAGCAATGATGACGAGGACCGGGTAGAAAATCACTTGAATGGTGACTAAAGCATGTGTGACCCGAAAATCTACCGTTATCCAATCACCATCTGCAAAAATATATGGAACCATCCAGAAGATATATTTCCCATTCCCTGTTATATTTCAAGCTGTCCTTCCCGGATTGTGATCCATGACGGAACGAGTCTGTCTGTCCTTACCCTCCCTCTTTGGTGCAGCTCCGGAACTCTGTCCGTGACAGGAGAGGCTGCTCTCGCTGAAACTGGGGAACTGTGTGAAAGCGACTCTTGTTAATAAGAGAGAGAAACTCCCAGTGACGTCAGCAGCCGACCTTGAAAAAACACTAATTATTTTCCATGAAACTACGAAGATTTAACCCTTGGTTTACCCAAGCGCTGAGGAAGATGTGTGCCGATAAGCTCTGCTGTTGTTACATATATTGGAATTAACAAAAAAAAAACCCAAAACATTTCGGTGATCTTAACACTTTAAAATTGTTCTTTAAAACTTTCCTTAGTATCGACAAAATGGTCCTTAAAATAGTAAAATAATTATGCCCTTCCCGGATTCTGATCCATGACAGAATAGGCTTTGATTCAGGAACATCAGCATTTTTATACGAAATACATTGTATTTTTTGGCAGACAAAGGGGGAAGCTGTGACATTGTAGAACTTAACCTCCATTGAAGATCACACTATAACAAACAACCACCAGTGATCTGAGTCCGTTATTCGGTTTAATTTACTATACTGTTACTTGAGCAAAATCTGCATTGATATATTATTTGAAATCCTTGGAAAATGGTCCTATTTTCGCAGGCTGATGGAGCTAAATGTAGTTTACATTAAAACATACTGTTTCATCACACAAAACATCAGACAAGCAAAGTTGTGTAACGTTCTATAGCTGTTGAAGTAAAGATGTTATCAGATTATATTATATTGTCGGCATCATAACGTCCAGATACAAACGGAACATGATTGCGTAATTCAAGTTACTTATCTGCTTATCAACTAAACAACGATCACATTTAGACCCGAAAGTATAATTCACAAATGTCTTAGGTGTACATTTAACAAGTTATTTCAGCATTACGAATGTGTAACCTCGTGTAACACTCACTTTCTCCATTCTGATCGGAGTGTAACCACCAGCCAATGTAATGATCGCTATAAAACAGAGCGAACGTTCCTCCCCAATAGCTTGGCTGTTTGCTGAAAATTTTGTGTAAAGAGATCATTTGATCTTCCTGCCCAAGTGTTATAAGTTCCTTTATTGATACCAAAGCTGTACAGTTTTATATCTTGCTGAACAGACAGCCGTGAAGTTTGCTGGCATGTGAACGGGCAGTATCAATTCAATATATATGAATATTTTCATTCCTGCCTTTGTAATCCGTAACAAAGGGATCGATGGCAAGCGGACATCATCTTTGGTCGTATCGTTCTGCTGAGTGACGTGTTTAAAGACAGACATTCGGATTGTCAGTGATGGTGTTGGAGGAGCAGCGTCATTACTCGTGCTGAACATAACGGAACAGGGCGAGCAGCTTAGGTCCCCGTGTGGACAGTGATGGGACTGGATATGTTGTCAAATCATCACTGTGGTTAGGGCTGGGGATTTGATCATTAGGGACCCTGTCAGTCTGGTCAGTGATGTGTCTGGATCTGCAATATTAACATCGGATTAGCGTCTTTCCATCAGCCGTCAGGATTCTGAATGGACGTTGAACCCATAAACCCTTCCTCATTTCACTTCGCCCTTTTTTGCACTTATTTAATTTATCGTTTTTTATATATTATCTCCTAACTGTGATTTACACTTTCTATTATTATTTTTATTCTTATAATCTATATTTTAAATTATTATGTGTTGCCACGTACAGCGGCCGCATTTAACGACATGGTTCTGGTTCTGAGTTGGTACAGTTGGTTCGCCTTTAACATCTGCGGCTGCTTTGTTTATTGCTGCGTCGGCTCCATTTAAGAATTCAACTACGCCTCTGGTAGTAGTCACGATCCAGACGTGCAAACGTTTTCTCTGCATTATATCTGGCACCATCCCTAGTCTACTGTAAAACATATCTCATCCAAATGATTTGTGTTTACCCTCTACCACCAATCACCTTACTCAGTGCGGTCATATTCCTTCTGCCATATGGTTGGAATTTCTTTTTCCTCATACTCCTCTGCATTATCAAGCCCTTTACCCGATTCCATTGTCTAAGTAGTGTCCTGTTCGCATGGTGAGAAAGGTGGCCCGTTTCCACCACATGGTGTAATAGATGCTTATGGTGACTTATCCTGTAGAAAAATTGACTGAGCAGAAGGTAAAGTTGAAATGAATGACGTATTTGCCAACAAATTACAAACACGAGGAAATCTGCAGATGTTGGAAAGTCAAGCAACACACACACAAACAGATGTTGGGACGCAATAGGCCAAGCAGCATCTATAGGAAGAAATATTGTCGAAGTTTCGGCCCGAGATCCTTCGTCAGGACTAACTGGAAGAATCGATAGTAAGAGATTTGAAGTGCGAACTACATTACTGCGTTGCTCAATCGTTTCGCTCCGTCGTCCGAGCTACAAAACAAATTATTGCTGCCATTGATCTAGATAATCGCGATCAGATGACTGCAGGGAACTCTCCAAGAGATGGATAAATCTCTTTCCGCAGAGAGAAGGAATCTAAAATAGAGTTGCTTTCGGAATACATTTCGATGAATGACCAGGACACGCTGTAACGTTACCGCCGTGGTCAGTGTTAAGGCTCTAAAGGCAATAACATTACCGTCACGATCAACAGTCGGCGTGAAATAATAATGACTTCGGCATCTTGGCCTGCATCATCTCAGCTCAGCGAGCGGAGATCCGGAGAGAAATGACAACATCAGCGTGGTCATTGACATGAGTAGTGGAGACTTAGGGCAGATTCATCAAGGTTATGTTTCACATCCGTCACATCCGCAGAGACATCTTCCATGGAATATTTACTTCAATTGGAGCAAGCATTTCAAATCATTGCAGAATCTTTAATAATAACATGTTATAATTTCATTTTACACCGACATGTGACGTGTTCCATATTTCTGCATGTGCTGAGCTACGACGGGTTAACTACATCTATTTCTGACTGCAATCAATCTGATTCGTGATGTGGAATAATTCTCTTTGTTGCTCTGCACAGCCTGGCTGAAATAACACGAATCTGAATGCTTATTTGTCGTATTCTTCGCAATATATCTAGTGTTTCAGTACGTTAAACGTACGTATAGAGGAATATTTAACCATTATGTTTACTATGCTAGTGGCAGCATACGGGATCAGATAAAAGCAACTGTATAAAGCTGTAAGTGATGTAAACTCGCTATTTTAGGTCCTCCATGAGTTTAATTATCTGCATCACTGAACACAAGCTGCACATCTTTTCATATTTTAGATTCTTTATCCACGACTCCTCTGAGCAATGCCTGGAATAAATTTTGTGCAGATAGACCAAGTAAAAGAGATGAGAACACGCTCCTTCCGCCCGCGAGTCTTCAGCTGACAGCGAGGCTTTGAGAGGAAGTGCGGCGGCGGCCATTTTCAAATTGTCCAATTGCTTCTCAGATCGGAGTTCTGAGAGGCGGGACTGCGCAGGCGCGTGAAGGAGGCCTGGGAAGGCGGGAAGATATCAAAAGAACGCAGCCTGAAGAAGCGGGCAGCGGAGTGAGCCGGGAGCGGAGTGTAGGGCTTGGGCTCAGAGGGCTTAGGTGGAAGAGGGCACAGTAGGCTTATCTTTTAGTTCTTGTTATTTTTCAGTTTTTCGGGAAGTGTGAGTGTGAGGGCAGCTTGTTGTTCTCGGTGTCGGATGTGGGAGGTTATGGAGTCACCGAGCCTCCCGGACGTCCACATCTGCGCCAGGTGCACTGAACTGCAGCTCCTGAGTGACAGAGTTAGGGAACTGGAGCTGCAGCTTGATGACCTTCGCCTGGTCAGGGAGAGTGAGGAAGTGATAGACAGGCAGGTGGTCACACGGGGGCCACGGGAGGCAGATTGTTGGGTCACGGTCAGGAAGGGGAAGAGGCAGGTATTAGAGAATACCCCAGTGGCTGTACCCCTTGACAATAAGTATTCATGTTTGAGTATTGTTGGGGGGGACAGCCTACCTGGTGGAAGTGACAGTGGCCGGGACCGGCACAGAGGAAGCCCCTGTAGCTCAGAAGGGTAGGGATAGAAGAAAGAGGACCATAGTAATAGGGGGCTCGATAGTCAGGCGTTCAGACAGGCAGTTCTGTGGAGGTGATCGGGAGTCCCGGATGGTAATTTGCCTCCCTGGTGCCAGGGTTCGGGACGTTTCTGATTGCGTCCAAGATATCCTGAAGTGGGAGGGTGAGGAGCCAGAGGTCGTGGTACATGTAGGTACCAATGACATAGGTAGGAAAGGAGAAGATGTCCTGAAACGAGAGTATAGGGAGTTAGGAAGGCAGTTAAGAAGAAGGACCGCAAACGTAGTAATCTCGGGATTACTGCCTGTGCCACGCGACAGTGAGAGTAGGAATGGAATTAGGTGGAGGATGAATGCGTGGCTGTGGGATTGGAGCATAGGGCAGGGATTCAAGCTTCTGGATCATTGGGACCTCTTCTGGGTCAAGCGTGACCTGTTCAAGAACGACGGGTTACACTTGAATCCTGGGGGGACCAATATCCTAGCGGGGTGGTTTGCTAGGGCAATAGGGCAGACTTTATACTCGTAAGATGGGGGGGGGGCGGGAATCAATTTGAGGAAACTGTGGGAGAGGAGGTTAGTTCACCAGTAGAGCAAGTAAATAGACAGTGTGTGAGGGAGGAAAGGCAGGTGATGGAGAAGGGATGCGCTCAGCCCGAAGATGTAGGGGAGAAGAAAGAAAAGGATAATAAATTTGAATGCATTGTTAGGGATGAAAAGAGAGGAGGAGGTGGAGAGTATCTTAAATGTATCTATTTTAATGCTAGGAGCATTGTAAGAAAGGTGGGTGAGCTTAAATCATGGATTGATACATGGAATTATGCGGTTGTAGCTATTAGTGAAACATGGTTGCAGGAAGGGTGTGATTGGCAACTAAATATTCCTGGATTTAGTTGCTTCAGGTGTGATAGAGTAGGAGGGGCCAGAGGAGGAGGTGTTGCATTGCTTGTCCGAGAAAATCTTATGGCGGTCCTTTGGAAGGATAGATTAGAGAGCTCCTATAGGGAATCTATTTGGGTGGAATTGAGGAATGGGAAAGGTGTAGTAACACTGATAGGAATGTACTATAGGCCACCTAATGGGGCGCGTGAGTTGGAAGAGCAAATGAGTAAGGAGGTAGCAGATATTTGTAGTAAACACAAGGTGGTGATCGTGGGAGATTTTAATTTTCCATACGTAGACTGGGAAACTCATTCTGTAAAATGGCTGGATGGTTTAGAGTTTGTGAAATGTGTGCAGGATAGTTTTTTGCAACAATTCATAAAAGTACCGACTAGAGATTGGGCAGTGTTGGATCTCCTGTTAGGGAATGCGATAGGTCAGCTGACAGATGTATGTGTTGGGGAGCACTTCGGGTCCAGTGATCACAATAGCATTAGCTTCAATATAATTATGGAGAAGGACAGGACAGGACCTAGAGTTCAGATTTTTGATTGGAGAAATGCTAACTTTGAGGAGATGCGAAGGGATTTAGAGAGAGTGGATTGGGTCAAGTTGTTTTATGGGAAGGATGTAATAGAGAAATGGAGGTCATTTAAGGGTGAAATTATGAGGGTATAGAATCTTTATGTTCCTGTTAGGTTGAAAGGAAAGGTTAAAGGTTTGAAAGCACCATGGTTTTCAAGGGATATTAGAAAATTGGTTCGGAAAAAGAGGGATGTCGACAATAGATATAGGCAGGATGGAGTAAAGGAATTGCTCGAGGAATATAAAGAATGTAAAAGGAATCTTAAGAAAGAGATTAGAAAAGCTAAAAGAAGATGCGAGGTTGGTTTGGCAAATAAGGTGAAAGTAAATCCGAAAGGTTTCTACCGTTAAATTAAAAGCAAGAGGATAGTGAGGGATAAAATTGGCCCCTTAGAGAATCAGAGTGCTCAGCAATGTGTGGAGCCGAGGGAGATGGGAGAGATTTTGAACGATTTCTTCTCTTCGATATTCACTAAGGAGGAGGATATTGAATTGTGTAAGGTGTGGGAAACAAGTAAGGGAGTTATGGAACCTATGACAATTAAAGAGGTGGAAGTACTGGCGCTTTTAAGAAATTTAAATGTAGATAAATCTCTGGGTTCTGACACGATATTCCCCAGGACTTTGAGGGAAGTTGGTGTAGAAATAGCAGGAGCTCTGACGGAGATCTTTAATATGTCATTAGAAACGTGGATTGTGCCGGAGGATTGGCGTATTGCTCATGTGGTTCAATTGTTTAAAAAAGGTTCTAGAAGCAATTATACACCTGTCAGTTTGACATCAGTGGTGGGTAAATTAATGGAAAGTATTCTTAGAGATAGTATTAGTAATTATCTGGATAGACGGGATCTGATTAGGAGTAGCCAGCATGGATTTGTGCGTTGAAGGTCATGTTTGACAAAACTTATTGAATGTTTTGAAGAAGGTACGAGGAATGTTGACGAGGATAAGGCAGTGGATGTAGTCTATATGGACTTCAGCAAAGCCTTTGACAAAGTTCCTCATGGAAGGTTAGTTAAGAAGATTCAGTCGTTAGGTATTAATGCTGGAGTAATAAAATGGATTCAACAGTGGCTAGATGGGAGATGCCAGAGAGTAGTGGTGGATAATTGTTTATCGGGATGGAGGCCGGTGACTAGCGGGTGCCTCAGGGATCTGTTTTGGGCCCAATGTTGTTTGTAATATACATAAATGATCTGGATGATGGGGTGGTAAATTGGATTAGTAAGTATGCCGATGATACTAAGGTTGGAGGTGTTGTGGATAATGAGGTGGGTTTCAAAGCTTGCAGGAAAATTTATGCCGGTTAGAAGAATGGGTTGAACGTTGGCAGATGGAGTTTAATGCTGAGAAGTGTCAGGTTCTACATTTTGGCAGGAATAATCCAAATAGAACATACAGGGTAAATGGTAGGGCATTGAGGAATGCAGAGGAACAGAGAGATCTAGGAATAACAGTGCATAGTTCCCTGAAGGTGGAGTCTCACGTAGATAGGGTGGTGAAGAAGGCTTTTGGAACGCTGGCCTTTATAAATCAAAGCATTGAGTACAGAAGTTGGAATGTAATGTTAAAATTGTACAAGGCATTGGTAAGGCCAAATTTAGAATATTGTGTGTAGTTCTGGTCACCGAATTGTAGGGAAGATATCAATAAATTTGAGAGAGTGCAGAGACGATTTATTAGGATGTTACCTGGGTTTCAGCACTTAAGTTACAGAGAAAGGTTGAACAAGTTAGGTCTCTATTCATTGGAGTGTAGAAGGTTGAGGGGGAATTTGATCGAGGTATTTAAATTTTTGAGGGGGATAGATAGAGTTGAAGTGAATAGGCTGTTTCCATTGAGAGTAGGGGAGATTCAAACGAGAGGACATGATTTGAGAGTTAGGGGGCAGAAGTTTAAGGGAAACACGAGGGAGTATTTCTTTACTCAGAGAGTAATAGCTGTGTGGAATGAACTTCCTGTAGAAGTAGTAGAGGCCAGTTCAGTTGTGTAATTTAAGGTAAAATCGGATAGGTATATGGACACGAAAGGAGTGGAGGATATGGGCTGAGTGCGGGTCGGTGGGACTAGGTGAGATTAAGAGTTCTGCACGGACTAGGAGGGCCGAGATGGCCTGTTTCCGTGCTGTGATTGTTATATGTTTATGGTTATATGGCAAATCACAATTAGGGATAATTTCATTTACATTTTATTTACAGAGCTTCCCATTTAGTGTAAACAGGTCTGCAAAATTAGGCAGTTAAATGCGTGGCTCAAGGACTGTTCTGGGAGAAGTGTGTTTAAATTAATGGAAATTGGCCCCGGTGTTGGGGAAGGAAGAAGCTGTACTAATGGTAAGGGCTCCAGTTGAACCACGATGGGACCTGGATCCCAGCGAATCGCACAGCGAGGGCTAAGGGTAAAGCTTTAAAAAATCATATGGGATGTATTCAGCAGAATGGAGAAGTAAAGTAAGAAAAAGAAATGAAATTATCAATAAATATAAAACGCAAAAGATAGAAGGACGAAAGTGTATGGACACTACATTTGAATGTCTGCACTCTTTGAAACAGGGTCAATGAACTTGTGGCGTATATTAGTACAAGGGTATATGGTTTAGTGCCCATTACAGAGACGTGGTTGTAGGGTGGAAAGGACAGGGAATTAAATATTCAACGATATCAGGCAATACGGAATTATGGGCAGGAAGGCAAGGGGAGTGGGTAAACGCTTTTAGATAAAAATGAGAAATGGATGACAGTGAGAGACTGTATAAGATCTAGGGAACAGAAAGTTGAACACTTCTGAGTGGATATTAGGAATAGTAAAGCAAAACCTCATTGGTTGTAGTTGTCTATCGGTCACCGAATAATAATATTACAGTAGCAGAGGCAACAAACAAAAAAAATCTGAGTCATGTAAGAATGGGACAGTAGTTAACATTGGAGGCTTTACTTTGCACAAATATTTGGTGAATCAAGTTGGTTGAAGCAATATGAAGAGGACTTCATAGAATGCATGCGCGATGGCTTTCTTGAGCTGCATGTTACAACGTTTTGAAATTGCCGGTTCAGTACATTCAAACGAAAACAGTCTGAGTTCGGCCTGGATAACAAATGCCATTTTTACCAGTCATATCTGCGATTCATCTTTAGCAGTATGGTTCAGCTGACGGACATGTTTCAATTCAGATACTATCGCTATGTTAGAGATACGACTGGATAACGTGCGACGTTATTGTGAAACTTAAAATGATGGAACAGTTTAAGCGAGCTTAATTCTCAACGATTTCAGCGATAGGAAAAGATATGCAGTGATTTTATCAGAATATTTTTAAAATACCTATGCATTGTATCCGCTGAGGAAAGGTTCGCTGTGTAAAGCTGTTGAGCCATTGATTCGTACCGAAAGAAGTTTCACTGTGATAATTAGGTTACGGCGTTGGATATTGCCTACAGCCGTTGTACACAAGTGGTACATATCTCGCATTTAGGATGTGTTGTACACTAATTGACGAGAACTTGTTCATGATAACTTCCAACAGAAATGAATCTGAGACTTATGTAAGAAACTCTCGCCAATAACTGAAGCAATTAACTGTCGGAAAATGACTCGGTTACATCCGATCCCTCCACAAGAAAACACTTAACCATGTGATGTTTGAAAATAATACTGTGAGCTTTCGAGGCATTCCCGATATTATCGCGAATAGGATAACAAAAGTCAATGTTAAATGCCTCTGTCTTCCTCTGTGAGAGTGGTCAATCGCTGGAGCACTTGTCCATATATGTATCTCCCTCAAACGGAATAACGTCAAGCTCCAAACCACTTTCAGGTTTCACCCTGTCAGACCAAGTTATCCCCGATGTATGCGGCATCGGGATAGCTAATTCTGACAGGGACTGTAAATGGCTTCATTGATGACAATAGTTTTTCTGGATTGTAGCATTGTTAGCATTTTATTTCTTGCAAGGCAGCGGTCAATACTAATAAAGTGTATTACAAATATGGTCTTCGTTGTTCTCGAATTACCATTACCTGTTTGGGAACAATGCCTGGTATATGGTTACAGGAAGAAGGGAGGTATGTGGGAAACGGCATGTTATCAATGGTGTCGCGCAAACAACGGTTTTCGGGCTGCGGAGGTTGGGAAAGGAAAGACATGCCTAGTGTTGGAATCGCCACGGAGTTGGTTGAAGTTACAGAAAATATTCTGAAAGCGGAGCCTCCTGGCGTGCTACCTGAGGACAAGGAGGCCCTATCTATTTTATTATTTTCGGATGGATGGAATGATGTCACCGACAGGAAATGCAACAAAGAATGGTGCTGGCATCATCGATCGTGCTGGAATAGAATCTCCATTCACTATAAAACGTCCTGAGAGGAAGGTTAGATCCAAGGAAATGGAATGGAACAGCGCTTTTGCGAGTGTCCGTATGGCAGGACATGCCGAAAATGTAACTGTGAGGGTCAGTAGCTTAACATTGCAAAATATGTTGTTAGATAATCTGTCTCTAGAATTGGGGATGGAGTGATCGAGGGAGAGGAGAGGTGTAAGAATGGGACCAAATTGACCTAAGCGCGGTGCGGCAAGATGTAGGGAAAGTACATGAAATGGACGAGTTCAGCATAGGTGAAGGAAGCAGCATCAGTTTTGTCGTCAATGGATTCGCAGCACCAATTCAGTCGTCACTGTCGGGAATGAACGGGTTGTTTCGGAAACACAGATGCCCTTGCAGGAGTATGGACTTGTAGCTGGACCAGTGTATCCGGCCGCCCAGAGGGACTGCACGGTGAAACTATGGGGAAAATACACAAGGATCAGTCGGGCAGAGATGAGAAGATTGGACGGCAAATGAGGAAAAAGCACTCCGGCTGTATAAGGGACCGTTCGCTGTAACTGCCGCTTGTAGTATGTGAGAGGAAGGAGGATAGCAGCAGGCCCCGAGGAACAGAGACTGTCGGAACGTATGGAACTTTTGTGGTGACTTCAGCTCGGGCGACACCGTAAGAACACGAGTTCTTCGCAAAAATGAGAGCGAACGGAGATTCTGCCACATTCTTTCGCTGCTCTCTGAAAACTGATCTGCGTAACGGTGTAAAGGACCGTGATTGTACCACAACTCTGAAGCTGTAGAATGACGCCCAGCTCTCGCAGCGAATCAGACGCGGTAGAAACATGCAGCCAATTCCACGCAGAGAACACAGAAAACACGCAGCGCCCACAGCAGGAGGAAATTGCCTGAGATGATCAGCAGTAAAACGAGGGATTTCCTGCGTTTCTCTATCTCCGAGTGTCAGGCTCTCCGCCCGTTTCCGGGAATTCTGAATCTCCTGCGAGTCTGCAGTGACTAAGACGTGTCTGACAGTGAAGCCGTTCGTCAACAGAACCAGGAGAAATGGGAGCACAGTTGTGGGGAAGTAATAAAATCGTATAACATTAATAACGCAAATAATAAGATCTCTCCCTGGAAACGAATAGGTCAAAGATCGATAACCCGATCAAAGGTGAACGTGACAGTGAACCAGACCGAACGGTCGGTGACGTTGTGAAGCAGAATAGCGTGGCCACTGATTGGAGGAGAACCTGGAATGTCATGTACGTAAGAGGAATCTTGCTCAGCAGCTTGTCCAGAATTAGAACCAGAAAATCCACCGCTGCCATGGCAACCAGGTAGCAAGTGACAACTCTGGAAAGGACGCAACTTCCCCGAGACAGGATGAATAATGTCACCGTGTTCGCTGCGAAAAATGAAATGGTCAGTGTAGCGCACAACGAAGGATTATCTCAAAGCAAACATATAACATAGACTCTTTTCTGTGTGTGACAATGTTAGAAATGAGTGCACATGTGGGAATAATTTAATCGTGCCAACTATTACTCAACAAAAATTAAACCGTCTTGCAAGTGATTGTGAACTCAATACAATCTGTTTGGACCGAATATCAGTAAAGAACCAGGGAGTGACGAACACAAGTAACGAGTGCTAATGACTCTGAAACTCCGTTCGTGATGAGGCAAACAGATCTGAATGGAGTATCAGCAATGAAATCTGTGGCTTCTCAACTGCTGTGAACTGAGTGTCCTTGACAGCCACCAGCTTTAGATGAAGAGCAGCTTCCCGCCACTGATCGTCACCCGGGGCACCGCGATTTGCAAATGGAGTAGCAGCCCAAATCCCAGTTACTACACCTCTCTTCCTGTTTCCCTTGAGGAAGTGAATATTAGCTTCAAGTTATACGACGAGTCTCTCCGTCTCCTTCACTGGACACATTTGGCAAATATTCGAATGCTGTTCATTATTTTTTTCTTCAACATTGACGTGGATTTGCCACCAGCACAACACGTCATGATCGGTATTTCAAGGACTTCCAGTGGTCTAGGTTGCTTAGGTTTCGATCACCGTCAAATGCTGCCGGCGTGAAAATGTACTTTCAGGAACTTTGTATTTCATAATGTTTGGGTCCCAATCGGAAAATGCATTTTTGAGCACAGTGGGGAGGATAGCCATATCCCGAAGAGGGAGCTCGTGAATACATTCGCAGAGACAATCCTTATTTTGTTTCAGCGGGAGCTCTGGCACCATACCGAAGTTGGAAAGGCGTTTACAAAAGTACTATGTTTGTATTCAGACCGACGGGGTCAACATGATCAGGGAGAAATGCAGTATGAGTGCTCACAATAATCATATTTTTTATATGGGAAGACTGCTCACGTAGGTGGAAACTGAGCAGGGGAACGCAAACACAGGCAGAAGAGGAAAGGTTAAGATAACTGTTCACAATAAGAGAACGTGGACATGTTATGATGGAGAGACGCAAAGTGGAAACATTAAAAATGAACGCTGGGCTCTGAGAACATCCCGAGAGCTTTTCAGAGGGAGATAGTTCCGTTTGGAACCGAAATGCGAATATTATCTTTGATAATATGGTGCACACGTCCGAAGTCTTAAAAGCAGAGTGACCTGGTTATTGTTCGGCAACGCCCTGGGGTGTAGATGACAGTCAGCGATTAACATCGGGATCACTGGAAGTTTGGAACACATTTTATTTGCAAGGGAATCTCAAGTGGGGAAGCAACTCGATTCACAGCAGATATTCCCCAGTCCAGGATACGGCGGATGGAAAGGGGAATGAGAACGGATTAAAAATGCAATTTGTCAGCGTTTCAGTGACTAACCGTTGTGTGCCACAATTTTATGCAAATTTGCTCATCAGAACTTTTCCAATTGTATCTAGAACAGTGAGGCAACGTGACCAGTACACATGCTGTTCTCTGTATAAAATTCGATGGCCCTGTGAATTACACTCCTATCACCCTTCGCTTGAAAACGCCAAATATTTGGCCTCAGCAACCGTTCACTGGTTGATAATTTGTAAATTGCGGTTATGACGATATGGGAGGAGCTTAAAGTTAGATCAGCAACAAGTGACTGCACTTTCGGAAATGCTCCATTATTCAGAAACATTGGGGATACGACGAACTGAATTATTGACAAAGTTCATAACACGAGGGGTGATTGCTAAGTTCGTGGCCGAAGGTAGAAGGAGATTATTTACATAGCTCTCGTTATATGCACATGTAGTGCAGCCTTTTGAGTGATTATGCAGAAAGTTTGAAGTTATTAACTCATCGGGGTGATTGACAAGTTCGTGGCCTAAGTTAGCGGGAGGTGTGTTATTAACTTCAACCCTCCTGCATAATCACACAAAGGGTGAGCTGCATGTGCATGTAAAGAGAGCTGTATAACTGATCCCTATGAATCAGGCCACTGACTTATCAATCAGCCATCTGCGGTCACTTTCTGGAGGTCCAAATTTCGTATACTCAACGACCTAGATGTCAGGTGGACAGTGCAGGTAATAGATAGATACAACCAGACATGTTGTCACATTAGGGAATTCACCTGAACGAACTCCACCGTGTATATTATAGCAATATGTCGGGACCACTTAATGTTGGATCAGGTCTTTATATTTTGTAACCATAGTTAAAACCGATCATGCCCACTGTATTGTGGGGACCCGTCAAGAAGGAGCTTGGATTTCACTCGTGACTCACCCATTTATGCTTTCAAATGGCAATAATCTAACAAGGGGGCACATTCCGCCCCCTGTAGTCAAAAGAAAGAATCGTTCAGCCAACGGACTGTCCCCTATTTCAGCGTCTGGGGTTTGTAAAGGTATTCGGAGTCAGTATTGGTACAATAGGAACAATATAATTCTGGATTTTACTTGTTGTCCTATGTTAACCATAGTTCCGGTTATCTTTATATAGAGATAATAAAGTACAATTGTTGAACTATTCAAAACATGCGCAGAGAATTGCCAAACCTCGATCAGTTGACGATAGTTCAACACTGGTTAGCATCATCTGGTCCAGCGCCTCCGTTCCAACTTTCAAATTTGTATTAGTGATTTCGGTGAGAGTCAACATTGCAGCAGAGCGTGAAATTAAATCCAATTTCATTTAATCTGTAATATTAAACTGGAATCGACATGAGAGTGTCCGAATGTGGTCAGATATTGCGGAAAGACGCAAAATCAGTGATTATTTTAGAAAAAGTAGGCAATTGGCATGTATTATTCGGTTAACATGTAGATGCAGCATGCAATCACAAAGATGAAATGCGAGCTAACGATTATTGGATATCTCATTAAACGAGAAGAACATCTCTATGAAAGGAAATCTGGATATGTTGAGCTCACATCCGCAGTCTCATAATACGCTGCAAATGGTCAGCTTAGTTTCAGCAGATTCCTTGCTGGCACATTGGCTGGTCATTTCAAGAAGGACTGAGTAGGCGTGGCTTCAATTGCCGGACAGCAGATACAATATAATATGGTCTCCAGAAAGTTATGCAAGATGAGTACAGGCCTCAACAGAACTGTTGCAGAGAGTTTTCTTACATTACAATAAACCACACTTGGTTACACACTGAAGCAAATAAATTGTTCTTTGAAAGGAACGCCGGCCTGCCACCAGCTCGTGTTTCCAATCCGTATGAGTCAGCATTCAGTATCTCTGCCTGCATTCAAACGCATCGTTGTTAGATGTTGACGCACGTCTATAGTCTCTGTCGTCACTATCAATGCCATAGATTTGATAAATCTAACGACTGCTTCTATGGAATTACCGGAGATTTGCATCACTATTGATGTAGTTTCGGAGAGCGATATCAGTGGTTGGTAAGTAAACATGTGACACCCAGACATTGCGTATCAGGGAAATGCCTACGTATTGAGAGGGGGGAACATTTGACAGCGGTCAATCTAGGCAATTGGTTGCAGCAACTGTTCTTTGCAAGTACTTGTTCTCATCGGATCGGTATTTGGGAACTGCTCCCTTACTAAATATGCAAAAACGTAGTCTTTCCGATTTTAGCCGGGATTTCAGTAACGGGAGAATGAACACAAAACATTGCAGAGGTCTCCGGATTTCGCTCAATAGCTGGTTTTCTTAATGAACTCAAAAACTGATGTAACGGGGTTTTTCACTCGCTCCCTGAACTTGGACTGAGTCGCCACGTAAATAAATGTGTTAGTGCAGCAGCTTAAAGTTCTCAGCAAAAATGCGACTTCATAAAATATATATTCAGAATCGTTCCACTCGCCTCCTGTTCCTGTTATCTGATAATAGAGGAACTGTAAAACAGCTGTCAGCCACAGGAGGATGAAGCTGCCAGAGAGGGTGTAGAGTAAAACCACCGACCTCCTCCTGCTCTCCATCTCAGGGTCACTGCGACGCTCCCCTTTGCTCTGACTCCTCAGCCCCTTTCGGACCCGACTGGCCACTAAGATGTGTCTGACAGTCAGAGCGTTGAGGAGCAGAATTGCAGCGAAAGGCAGTAAAGGAGTTAATACCGTATCAATCCAGTCAAATCCAATCCATCCCGGATCAGTGTAGTAACTTAGTTTTATAACAATGTACCACGGAACGTTGTTAATAATTTCTCCCGGTTCAAGCGTGAAGTAGAAGGGAATATTTTTCAAACAGAACAACACGCCAGCTGTTGCCAGTACCACGGTTGCTGTTTTCCCGGTGCATTATTTTGCTTTCAGCCTGTGGCAACAAATGGCGATAAAGCGATCAAATGTAAAAGCGACAGTGAACCATACAGAATAGTCCACGACTGCACGAGTCAAAACAGTCCTAACACTCCCCACAGGAGTAATGTTCAGGACACTCACTGGGAAATAATGATTGCTGATCCGATACAAAATTACCTCGGTGATAATGACCATCATGTCTGCCGTTGCCATGGCCACCAAGTAGCGAGTGGTGCAGGTGGACAAACCGCACTTCCTCTTGGACAGGACTGTAATCGCCAATAGATTCACTGGAGAAACAGAGTTAAGAGGCATTATCGTTTACAATAAATACCTTTACAAGAAAAGTGGCTGGTATATTTAATCAACGAAATCAAACCAAAACCTTTGCACCGATACTGTGTACTGAGAGTACCCGTGATTTGGATACCAACAAGTAAAGTTAAGTGTGAAATGGTCGCAGCAAGAATGGATAACCCAAACGGTTCTCCATTTTTATCCCGTACAGAGCGTTTAATCAAAGCAACTGGACACCGAAGGGAAGCAAGAAGACGTTCAGAGGGCAGACAAAGCTAGTCCGTTGTTCAGGAGAAAACGGTTTCATTACAGGACTACGGTTGCAATGAGTACAATTCAATTTTTTTTTTCCGCTGTGACATGTCCTGCTATTATGTGCCCGGTAAGCGAACTTACCAACTGAAACCGTCTTAGTATAGCCTTCCGATGAGTTTCCGTTGCTCAGCGCTGGCACACCAACCTAGCTAGTGTCCGTGAAGGCTGCTTACATTTACAGCTTTACCATACGTTTCATAGTTTTCTCAGTCACGTGGCTGCAAGTAATAGGCAAACTACGGGATGAAAAGTGTGTAAATGAGCAAAGGATTATCACCGCACGAGGCTTTGGATGCAGGTCGCCGAACTAGTAAGCAAAAAACAAACAAACAAACTCCCAGTGTCCGGCACGAAGACGTCTCACTTACAGAGTTGTTGTGTCCTTGGATTCTCTTACCTGGAACGCCAATCAGGGCAATGGAGACATAAAACATTTTCTCGACACGGTAATACGCTTGAAGCATTTTCTTTTCACGCAATTAGCTGGTCCGTTTACGTTACAGGCATTCTTTTTGATTGGATGTTTTTGTCGATGCAGTTTATATCCTTTATGTCTCCCCTGGGACAATGGTTCACAACAACTACCATTGGATTCCAGAAATGGTAGCAAAAAGATGACGCCATCTCAGTTACATTACCGACGTGGCAGATTTTGTCAATCTCTAAGATCGAATGAGCAGACCCACAACATTTAATCCTATCAGAGCAATTGCTTACTGCAGCAGCTCCCTTGCAGTAAATGGGACACCTTTTCAAATGTCAACAGCTCATCTCAGTTTCTCAAATTGCTGGATTTTTTTTTTTTAAATTTCAGATCATTTACAAATTCACTTTAGACACCGGAATGGGTGAATGAACCGGTTACCAATGTTGTAGTCGAGTATTCATGGTATTCAGGTATTCATATAATTAGGCACCAATTCCTGGCCTAAATATGGACAGAACAGTGGAGTGATTTCAGCCTAAGACATGTGAGTCTGCTCTTCATCACATTTTCTTGCAAGAATCTACGTCTACTCGTGTAAATGAACATGATGGACGTCACTGGGTGTTTGTGACTGTCCCAGTACCTCTACGAAGGAAGATATTTACGTTTGTAACATATCAGTGGATTTGGCATACTGGACTCCCAGTGAATATTACCCAACTTCAGTCATACGCTGGCAGGCACGCCCTTAAATAAGGGACTTCATCCTAAACTTTAACAGTTTATTTATTTCCATAGATGCTGCCTAATCTGCTGTGTTCATCTGGCATTTTGTCTGTGCTGCTTACATTTCCAGCATCTCCAGCATTCCTTGTGTTTTTCATTTGCTACTCCACTGCAAACTAACTTCGAGGCATGCCTGCACTGAAAAAAGATTAAATCTTCTTAAATACTAAAAAAACACCTTTTTTTGTCTGTTCCATACTCTAACATCTTTTCTGTTCTCACATGTATCACTTGCTAGTTGGCCCCTTCCTCCTTCGCTTTCTCCGAACGTCCGTTCCCTTCGCGGATTAGATTCCTCCCTCTGCAGAACGTTACCATTCCCAGCCACCAGGCTTCACCTATCAGCTTCTTGCAGAGATCACATTGCTGGCAGTGACACCAATGCGTACCCACTCATGGAACTCGTGAGGATAGGCGTCCCATGGGAAGACAAGCAAGAACAAGGCAGAAAGAATCAGATCTTAAAACAGAACTTGCAAAAGCACCTTCAATTGAGACCCAGGCCTTTCCGAGTCATTCTCTTTCGAGGTCGCTGCCGCCAGTAAAACAGTATCAGCTCTGTAACTCCAAATATGACCGACCGACACCAGTGACATTTGCAGATCGAATGTTTATCCCGACGAAACGAGATTTCTAACATCCCAAGGTCATTATCGATTACTTGGACAGTTACATATTTTATTGATATTCTGGCTTTTAATCCAATGATCATTGAGATTTAATCTCGAGAGATTGGAAAGGGGGACGCAAAGCGAGTTTTAATTAAGTGATTGAGATACGCTGCTGTGGATTCCATGGTAAATATTCTAAATATGGCAGAGTTAGACACGTTGACTTTCTTAAAGGTAAAAGATGGAATAATTGTAAATCAATATTATGAAAATCTGGAAGGAGTTTGCACCTTAGGTAGGTAAAAAGGGAATGAATTGCAGTATTGGAAATACTCCATATCTTCCAAGCCTTGGGAAGCAGGAAAACCGAATTGTTCAGAATTAATCGTGAAACGGAGAATCAGAGATGGAGGGTGTCAGCAACATTAAATTAATGGCGCCTAGATGTTAGATAACCAATCTGTTTGTCACCTGTGCACTGACAGGCCAACAACAGCACACAGAATTGCGGAGGAACGATGGATTTCAATGTTGAAATAGAATCAAAAATGTTATACATCGGAATCCCAACAGAACATCGGTAGCCCGAGACGAATTAATTTAGAAACACCAGGACCCCGTGATGAACGCTAATTGCAAGTCCGCTTTAAATTGTCAATGTACGTGGAAAATTCATGCCTTTCAGAATAAACTGTATTCCACAAATTCCTTCTTTTGCGATCTGGAAGGTGCATGGAACATTGGATGGCACGAGTTATCGAGGTCGAACCCATGAGAGAAAAAAAAAAACACGCGGATCCCAAGGTCGTATACAGGCAGCTGGGATGAAGGGAAACACTGAAGACGAACACTGAAGGCAGATGCTGCTGCATTCTCAAGATGGAACTATGATTTTCATAATGGATGATGAGATCTTTACCTTTGACGATTAAAGGTAAATCATAATGAGTTAAGGAATAATTAGTTGAGGGGATCAAGGCCCTCAAATATCTATGTGACCGTTTATGTATGGGGCCACCGCGGGCGGGGATGGTCTTTTCTTATATTATGTTTTTCTTATATTTTTACCGTCAAGAAATAAACCAAGCTACATAGGGTGCTTGATATCTTAAAACAAAGGCCACTAAATCTCCAAAGCCTGACGAGGCGCACACAGAGCAAATATCAATCCAGCCAATGCCGTAGCCGCAACTGAATGAATAAAGGCTGGAGACGTGGTGAGGTTGTTTCGTTGTGTATATAGAAACATAAAGTAATTTAAGTGACGTTGTTTTTAAGTGGTTTGAAGGTCTCAGGAACAGCTGATTTCCTGCGAGTTTCACTCACAACAGTTTCTAGGTACGAAAAACATACAACATAAACCTAGTGAGTGGCATTTCTGTAGGCGAAAATGTCTTATTAATGAGCGTGTTCAGAAGAGAATGAGCAGACTGATTGACATGGACAGCAAGGAAAATGCTAACTAAAATAAATATGTGTTGCATTAGTGCTGTGATGGAGAGGGTCTCTGAATACGTAACACATCTAAACTTAAAGAGGATGTGCTAGAGCATAAGAGCCATGAACTTGTAATGTACTCAGTCACTTGGCATGCGCTGGGCGCGGGAAGTCTGTAATAATGGACGCTGACTTTCTGAGCCACAGTTCCTTGAAGGTGTCCTGGTTACTTGTAGGGTAGTACCAAGATGGAACTAACTAAATTTACAACCCTTTCCAGGTTCTTACGATCCTGTGCATTTTCACCAAACCTGGCCCCTGCTGACATACACTAATCTGCACGCACCGTCAGTCTAAGAGCAGCAATATATTCCACACAACAACCTGAAATCTGCACTTTCCCAAACCTGCGTGCACGGCCTATTTGGGATAGTTATCCCTAAATCTTTTCGCAGTTCAAAATTACGATGCAGCCCAAGTTGGCCGAAACTTTCTGAACTCTATGCATATCGCCACTTCCGTGTGCACCGATGTCATGTTCACCCCCCTCCTCAATACTGTACGCACCTCCAAATCTGAAAGCAACCCCCACATCAGCGTGCACACCCAAATCCACAGTCAGCTGAAAGTTTGTACTCCCCAAAATCGGCATGCAACCACAAATCCGCCGCCCCAAACCGTGTGACACTTCCCCATTCACATTAAATTATTCTTGAGCAAGAATCATTTGGGAGTGCTCACAAAATAGCTTCTTCAATGAAACAGCCTCAAGCTCATACCTCAAAATCTGCATATACCGCAAATATTTGAGAGGGATAAGGGCAGATCAGATGGGTCAGTGTTGCAATTAAATAAAGGAGACTACGGAGCCATGAGGGAAGAGCTGGCCAAACGGGCGGATGCCCTGGCAGGAAAGACAGTGGATCAGCAGTGGCAGATATTCTTGGGGATAATACAAAAGATGCAAAAGCAGTTCATTACAATGAGAAGGAAGGATTCAAAGAGGGGGAAGGGGCCACAGTGGTTGACAAAGGAATTCAGAGATTGTATAGCACTAAAGAAAAAGAAGTATGACAGGGCTAAGATGAGTGGGAATACAGATGATTGGGAAAGTTTTAAGGAACAGCAGATCTTAACTAAAAAAGCAATACGGAAAGAAAAAATCAGGTATGAGCTCAGTCTAGCCAGGAATATAAAAGGGGATAGGAGAAGCATTTTTAGCTATGTGAAGAGAAAGAAGATAGTTAAGAACAATGTTGGCCCGTTAAAGAATGAATTGGGAGAAATTGTTATGGGAAACAGGGAAATGGCAGCAGAATTTAATGCGTACTTTAGATCTGTCTTCACCAGGGAGGACACAAGCAATCTCCCAGATGTATGGATGGGCCAGGGTCATAAGATATCAGAGGAATTGAGACAGATTGACATTAGGAAAGAAATTGTGATGAGTAGACTGGTAGGACTGAAGGCTAATAAATCCCCGGGTCCAGATGGTCTGCATCCGAGGGTTCTAAAAGAGGTGGCTCAGGAAATTGCGGATGCATTGGTAATCATTTTCCAATGTTCCTTAGATTCAGGATCTGTTCCTGAAGATTGGAGAGTGGCTAATGTTATCCCACTTTTCAAGAAGGGAGGGAAGGAGAAAACGGAGAACTATCGCCCTATTAGCCTAACGTCAGTCGTGGGGAAGATGCTTGAGTCCATTATTAAGGACGAAATAGTGGCACATCTTGATGGCAGAAATAGGATTAGGCCGAGCCAGCATGGATTTACCAAGGGCAAATCATGCTTGACTAATCTGTTGGAGTTTTTTGAGGGTGTAACAAGGATGTTAGACGAGGGTAAGCCAGTGGATGTTGTGTACCTAGATTTTCAGAAGGCATTCGATAAGGTGCCACATAGGAGATTGGTGAGTAAAATCAGAGCTCATGGCATTGGGGGCAGGGTTTCAACGTGGATAGGAAACTGGTTGGCAGATAGAAAGCAAAGGGTATCAGTGAATGGGTGTTTCTCGGACTGGCTGGAGGTGACTAGTGGGGTACCACAGGGCTCTGTATTGGGACCACAGCTCTTTACGATTTATGTCAACGATTTAGATGAGGGCATTGAAAACTATATCAGTAAGTTTGCTGACGATACTAAACTGGGTGGCCGTATGACATGCAAAGAGGACGTTAGGAGAATACAGGGAGACTTGGATAGGCTGGGTGAGTGGGCAGATACTTGGCAGATGTCATTCAATGTGAATAAATGTGAAGTTATCCACTTTGGAAGCAGAAACAAGAGGGCAAAGTATTGTCTGAACGGTGTAGAGTTAGGTAAGGGAGAAATGCAAAGAGACCTAGGAGTCCTAGTTCACCAGTCAATGAAGGTGAATGAGCAAGTGCAACAGGCAGTGAAGAGGGCAAATGGAATGTTGGCCTTTGTTACAAGGGGAATTGAGTACAAGAGCAATGATGTCCTTTTGCATTTTACAGGGCCCTGGTGAGACCACACCTGGAATATTGTGTACAGTTTTGGTCTCCAGGTTTAAGGAAGGACATTCTGGCAATTGAGGAAGTGCAGCGTAGATTCACTAGGTTGATTCCTGGGATGGCATTGCTGTCTTACGCAGAGAGATTGGAGAGATTGGGCTTGTACACGCTGGAATTGAGGAGATTGAGAGGGTATCTGATTGAAACGTTTAAGATAATTAAAGGATTTGATAGGATTGAGGCAGGAAATATGTTCCAGATGTTTGGAGAGTCCAGTACCAGAGGGCATGGATTGAGAATAAGAGGTCAGTTATTTAAAACAGAGTTGAGGGAGAGCTTCTTCTCCCAGAGAGTTGTGGAGGTGTGGAATGCACTGCCTCGGGAGACGTTGGAGGCCAATTCTCTGGATGCTTTCAAGAAGGAGCTAGATAGATATCTGATGGATAGGGGAATCAAGTGATATGGGGACAAGGCAGGGACTGGGTATTGTTAGTGAATGATCAGCCATGATCTCAGAATTGCGGTGCAGACTCGAGGGGCCGAATGGTCTAATTCTGCACCTATTGTCTATTGTCTATTGTTTAAAATACCGTCAAATGTTCAAAAGATTGTGAAAGTATCTATAAATGGAACAACCTTGAGATACGTCACAACTCCAGATGTGCTGACGCTGCAGAACCTCGTAATATATAAACATCTGAATGTTTTCCTAAAGTAATGAACACTCCGAAATCAGTGTGCTCCTGTATATTGGAGGTCGGTTTGTTCGCATCCCCAAACCAGTGTGCATCCTACATTTTTCGACACCGCTCTAAATCTGCGCCATACCAATCAGTGCACAGTCCAAACACGCTGACAACCTGAGTTGATTATCTCAGAGCAAGAATCATTTTAAGCAGTTTAGAAATTGCCCGTATCGTCAGCAATTTCCCGTCACCCCAAAATACGGTTGCAACTTTTGATCGGTGAACAAACACCCCCCCAGAATATACGAACATCACAACATCTAAATATGCTCCCCTAATTGACTACAGACTCCTAGATCTGCGCGTAACCCCAAATCTGTGCGTATATTTGCCGCTAAGCCCTAAATCCGCGCAATCCTGAAATCAGTGCCCACTACCATATTTGAGAACTCACCTTTAAATCCGTGTGCATCCCCAAATCCATGTTCACAAGCTCTCCCTCATTTCTCAAATCACTACCAATTGTTGTATAAGTCTACCCAGGAAGGTCCGGCCAAAGTGCAGTGGCTCTTGATCCCATCTGGACGGAATGTCACATTAGATTCCAACTGCAAAATGTTCCGCCCTTTTTTCCTCGTAATGCTTCACTGACGCTGACCTATATATCCTGTTCCACAGAAATGTTTTCATTAGGTTTGGGGCAGATACAGATTTGGGAGTGTCGCTGGATTTGAGGTACATACTGATATGATTTGCGGACAGTGTGCAGATTTGGGGGTGGACGCATATTTTGTCATTTCGTTTCAAGTTGTACATAGACATGAAGGTACACACGGATTTGGAGGTGAGCACGGATCTCAGTGTTCTCACAGATCTGGTGTGTCTGCGGATTCGAAGGGGTGGTGAATCTCAAAGTTGTTCCATTTATCGATAGAGGAATAAAAATGTCATTGAAGTTGCGCTCTTATTTAGTGACGTGAGCAGATTGGCAGGTGCGCACGGATTTGGTGATGTGTCCGCATTCAGCGGCGCTTCGTCTAATACAGATATGTGCACTGATTTGACGATGTGTACCGACTCAGCGGTGTGTTGTCAAATACAGAGGTGCACACTTATTTGGGGATGTGCATATATTTAGGTGTGTATAAGCCAATACCGGGATGTTTACCGATTTCGGGCTTCTCACAGATTTGTAATTTTGGAGTTACGATTTGGAGTTGTGACGCTTCTCAAGGTTGTTTCATTTATAGATAGTTTTTAAATAAATGCTCTTTGAACTTTCAGCAGTAATCTTTTTCTTCTGTGCTGCAACCTGCTATTTTGTGAACCGTTTGAAATAACTCTTGCTCTACATATGGCCCACCAGGATTTGGAGTTGCTTACGCATTCTGGGCTGAGTCCCGATATTTAATGTCGAGGCCCATATCCTTACCCACTTGTGTTCTGGCTGGACTTTGTCCTAAAACTGCAGGAAAGAAGTGCGGAAAGTACAGAAGCTGTTTTCTCCCGGTAGGCATTAGTTTTTAGGGCCAAGTGCTCCGGTCACGTTTTGTCACCCTACAAACTGATCCTTCAATCTCTTTGAATTATGGAGGACAGCAGGGGTATGAATGACTCTCTCCAGTAGACTTCATCATGATCATCATGACTCCAGTATTTCTACTATTTTTTTATGCTTCCTAATTGTACATGCGATTTTTTTTTTTATGTTTTATCGCCGTGCAGCAGTGAACTATCTGATCAGTCTTGCAGAATTCTTTGGGAACAATTTGACTTGATCAACATTTCTGATCGCGTGTTCACGGTCACACTTATTAAAAAAGGCGGCCATATTCTGAACAGATTGAAATGATCACCTCATGATCAAGTGGATGTGTCAGTAGGCTTTGGTGCACAATCAACTGTGAATGGAGCAGATTTAGGGCAGCATCGACGAATATGGAGGTGCACACTGCTTTGGTGTGCCCGTGGATTTGGAGATGCGCACGGATATGGGGGTGTTTTATCAAATATGACGGTGCGCACTGATTTGGGAAATGCGCAGATTCAGGGGTATGGAGGTAAATACGGGTCTGCAATTAGTATTATGGTGTGTATATGTATCTGGCGAGTCGCGCAGATTTAAAAGTGTTTACCTGAGTCTTTACCTAAGTGTTGGGCACGGATTTGGTGATGCGCGCAGATTTAGAAGTATGTTATCCATTTTGAGGGAGCACACACATTTGGGGCACACATTAGAGTTGTGTCTGTCGCCCTATCTACCGTTGAAATCTCATTTTGGTGTGCGTGGGAATTTTAAATGCCAAAACAGTCATTTTCTGAAATGTTTCTGATCATTCCTGCTCTGGAATAATCGATTTTGTATGTGGGGTGTCAGCGTCTTCGGGTATGCACTGATTAGGTGAGGTGCACAGACTTAGGGATGCCTTTTGGCTGTGTTGGCGAATCAAGATTTGGAGACGAATAAGTTTAGGTTTTCATGTGGATTTTTAATGACTAGGCTGGCATTTTCTGAATTGCTGAAATGATCTTTGCTTTGGGATGATCTAATGTGCATGTAGGGATGCCAGTGGGCTTTTGTTTCACACTCTTTTGGGGATTGTGCAGACTTAGGGGTGTCTTTGTGAATATGGGGTTCACACGGTTTTGAGAATGCACATAAATTCGGGGATGTGGCAGATTTCGGGATCTGTTCACGAAATTAGAGTCCACACGTATGTTACGATGTGCGCATATTTAAGCGTGTCTTGTCGAATATGGGGGTGCACACGTATTTATTGTTAAACTCAAAGTTGCGACTCTCGGCCGATCTACAGTTCAAATCGAATTTTGGGGTACATCGGAATTTTCATGAGAAAACAGCCATTTGCTGAACGGTTTGAAATGATTCTTGCTCTGGAAAAATGTAATATATGTAGTGTGTCAGCGTGTTTGGAGAGCTCACTGATTTGCTGATATGCTCAGGATCCAGGGTGTATATCCAAAGCTGGGCGTGCACATCTATTTGGAATACATATAGATTTGGTAGTGTTTGGTGGATCAAGGATTGTGCACGGATATTTGCCTGTGTGAATATTATTAATGACGAAGATGTCATTTTCTCAACTGCTTGAAGTGATTCTTGCTCTGGGAAAACCTGATGTGCATGTGGGAGTTTTAGCAGCTTTGGGGTGCACACTGAATAGGGATTACGCATGTCGGCGAATACGGGAGTATTCGGGAGTGTACACTGTCTAGGGGAGGGTATGAACCCAGGGATGCACACAGATTTAGGTGGACTCTCGAAAATGGGTTTGCACACACATTTGCACACAGACGCTGATTCAGGGGTGTGTGCTCCAATATGGGGCTGCGGATCTATTTAGGGATTGAGCAAATTTAGGGATGTGTCGACGAATATGGAAATTATAAAGTTTTTGTTGGTGTATATGATGGTTAGAACGTATCTCGCTGTGTCGGACCTTGGGATGCCTGCGGATAATTTAATGTCCAGTTCGCCATTTTGTATTTGGAGTGAATCTTCGTCTGTATCATTTAATGTGCATATGGGAATATGCGCAGATCTGGGGGGTACACGTGTGTTATAGAGTTGTGCGCATTTTAAGGGGGCATTTTAAATATGAGTGTACACACGAATTTGGGTGGCAACCAGATCTGGGTGTGTAAGCCGATCTGCAAACGGATTTTAGGGGGTGTGGGAGCTTTTATTGTCGGGACAGTCATTTTCTGCTCTTAACCAGATCTCTGTAATAGCTGCCTCATTACGTTACGCATTAATCCAGGTTCTAAGTAAGTCTGTCTTAAGTGTTACACACTTTTTGTGACATAAACTGACCTCGGCCTCGGAGCCACCGAGATTATTAACTGGGTCCAGTCTGGCCTTCAGTTTGGCGTTCATTGACCTCATCTCTGCCTTTTATTCAATGCTACTTCCTCACCTGTAGTTTTAGTTCCTACTACCCAACAGCACGGACTACATGTTAATGCCAGGGCAGCTGCATCAAAATTAGAATATTAAATCCCTTTCTGTCCTGGTGTAAAACGCATGCACCTTACACCAGTCGCACCAAACCTGGAAGAGAATCCAATAATGTCTGCATACGATGACCTCCTGAACAAATCGACAGCCACACATTTACCTGTACTTCCTTAGCATCTCTTCCCTCGTCAGATCACTAATCCGGAGTTGCTGGTTCTTAAGCCATGAGCCTTCGGAACCACTGAATTAAATTATTTGGAAATGTTGGGGGATCTACAGGCTTGCATAGCACGACTCTCCTGTTCCTCCACACTGCGACCAAATCTACCTTATGTACTCTGTAATTCAGTTTAAAGTTTTATTGTGTATGAACGTATTATTGTGATGAAATTGAACACCGATTGCAACAACAGTGCATCGGTGTCATTGATTCATTTAGAGATGAAGCGAAGAATAATGAGCCACGGCGCCCAGTAACCTCAATTTTACCCCAGACTAAACGCTAAATTATGTTTCTTTTCGTTTACCTTGTGAGAATACCCTTACATATCACGGAAAGCATATACAAATTCCTTCCAGAAAAAAACACCGGAATGAACTCCGATTTCCATTGGTCCGAGCTGGAATCGTCTGATTCTAACCACTATGCTACGTGGAGCCGCAAACTGCGAGTTACCAATCCACTTAACCACTACTTCATTAAGGCATTTACAAATATCAGAGAAAGCAAGGTTACCGAACAGAACTTTTTGAAGCGCCCCATCTACTGCCAACCCCAGACTCACCATGCCTCCCGACATTCTGGATCGAGCTATTGCGGGGGGTCTTGTCAAACGCCTCACTGAATTCCATAAACAGGTCAGCCATCCCCTTAATTTGTTTTGTCACTCTCTCAGAATGTCATTCAAGTGCGTAAGGAATGTCCTCCCCCTCACAAAGCCCGTTGATTGCCTGTGATTATGCTTCTCCAATTAATTGTCAAACCTATCGTGAAGAATCCTCTTCAAACGTTTAGCATCCAATGATGGCAGTAGTCACTGTTTTGAAATTCCCAGATTTATCCTTATTACTTATTACCCGTCTGAATCAGGCTTATATTTAGAGTTTATACTTCGATATTATCCGCTCACGATTAAAATTAATAAACATCATGGACCAGCCACTGAAGGTCTCACATTGATAACCTCATTTCAGCTTTCTCTGGAGAATGTAAAATCTGAATTCAAACTGCCGCTACTCCCCACATCTTTCTAATCGTATAAATAATTTTTCCCCGATCGTGTTTGTTTAGAGAGACCCTCCAATTTCCCAGGCGCATCAATTCAAAATTAGCTGAAACTTTGTTCCATTAATTATTAAGTTTCTGTTTCTATCACACTGTCCTTTTCAACCATTCTTTACTTGCTCTTTGTCCAAGGTCAGTCCTGCGTTGGTGTAGTCGAATATCTGGTTGACACTGACTCCGATTAGAACAGTCAGAAGCAAAACACAATCTGCAGACTCTAGAATTCCAAAGTGCTGGAGGATCTCTGCAGGCCAGGCAGCATCTGTGGACAAGTGTAAACTGTGGGCGTTTTGGGCAGAGACCTTTCATCAGAATTGGATTTATTTTCCTCTCTCTCCAGTTCTGCTTCCTGAGCTGAAGACTTTCGCCAGCACTTTGTGTCGGATTAGTTCATATCAGTTCCCATTTCGCTTCGCTGTGTCTTTTGTTCTTATTTTCACAGCATCGCCTCGTCCACTCAACAAACCTCCCCCTCCAGCTTCCCTTTGAGAGCTAACATTCTGTTACTGGATGTTAGTTCAAGCGGGAAAACAGAAGGAAAAGCTACAGGTTGGGACAGAGGAAAATCACCGTGAAGTCAAGGACGGGTAATGATGGGAGCAGGAGTGGGTAATACCGTGGAAAGTGTACTTCATATCAAGCTGTTTTGTCAGAATCGGGAAGAAGGGTTGACAGGTTCGCCTGAAGGCACAACTTAAAGCGGGACGAGGGTGAGATGCAAAGGGGATTTTTCTGGGATGCTGAGTCTAGCGGTGCAGTCGCGATCGACTGTACATATTTGTTGTATAACTGTAACGCAACACACAGAAAATGCTGGAGCAATTCAGCAGATGGATGGCAACTTTGGAAAAGAGTAAACATTCAACTATTCGGGCCGACAGCCTTCATGATTTTGTGTGTGTTGTTCTGTATGTCGAGCATCGACAGATTTTCTCCTGCTTTGTTTGAAACTCTGTTCATCGTGTTGTTTCTGTTTATTACAAGTGGGAGTACAGAGTAGGAACGTGAAGGCAGCTGAATTGTACTACTGCATATCATTTATTTCTATATGTTAATGAGTTTCAAAATCCGATTCAGTGGGTATTTCACCACATTCTTGAGATCCTCTCGGAATTTGATCTGAGTCAGGGCGTAAATACACGTGTTGGTGCAGGAACCGAGGATCTTCAGCATTCCCGATGTCTCTTCTATAACGTAAACGGGATTCGTGAAAGAATAATCAACAAAACTCTGAGATCCGTCGATAGATGTAAAATACCAAACGTGTTCCCCACAACAATATGAAACTACCGGTTATACTGAAGAGCAAAACGATGGATTTGCGTCGGTTCTCCATCTCCCAGTCCTTGTCATTCTCTCCACTCGTTTGTCCCCGGATCCTCCTGCGGGCTCGACTGGCCGCTAGAATCCGCCTGACTGTAAGAATATTGAAAAACAAAATCAGAAAGAATGGGAAACAAGGGGTAAAAATGCGGTGAAACATCTCAAATACCACTCATGAGGGAGATTTTCTGTAGCTCGGTGGAAGAACACAATACCAGGGGATACCATCAATTATTATCATAGGCTCGTATACCAAGCCCCAGGGGACACTCTCCAAACAGGCCAGCACACTCACTGCCCAGATAACCACAGCCGCCGTTTTCTCGGTGCAATATTTTGTTTTCAGCTTCTCACAGCAAATAGCCACAAATCGATCGACGGTGAAAGAAACTGTCAGCCAGACAGAGGCCGCAGTGCTCGCATAAATCAGCCATCAAGGGATACTGCACACAGGAGTGATGAACAGGAATGATCGGCGAAAATAAAGCCAAGCAGTCCACGTCAGGAGCGGAAGCGAGATAACGACCAGGAGATCGGCCGCTGCCATTCCCACCTGGTCGAGAATTACACATTTGGAGAGACCGCACTTCTCCCGGGACAGGATCACAATCGCCATCAAGTTCGCTGAAGAGAGAGGGGAAATAGGAATTTGAGAAAATACTGAGTAAAACCCATTGCCGCAGTTTTCTGGGATCATGTAATATTCCCATTTTATTGTTGCATTCAGCGGTAGAAGGGTGAAGAGAGTGTCAGGAGCTGGCTGAGATTACACATCAAAATAAAGTCAAATCAGTTAAACTCGGATTCCTTTCTGATGACCAAAAATATGTAGAGGCAGCGGACTGATAAAACTATGTACCCGCAGAGTCAGTACTATTTGGAACATTTTTATCGGCTTCATCCGCGTCAGATATGAACGAAATGAATAAATTCGGACGCCGATGGCGGGATTCTTGCATTAAACAATCATCAGCTTCCCTCTGACTCCCTGTCAGCGACAGTACAGCCGAAGGACACAACAGAAACAGGAATTCACGGAACTACTCATCCAGACAAAAATGTGGGAAAGCAGTTAATGTGTATTTCCAGAGCTGTTTTCAGAGAGCCCCCATGACACGACTTTCTCTTACTCTTTCTATACAAGCTGCCTGAAGCTTCGTGTTTACAGTATTTCCCGTGTTTGTCTCCTATTCCAGCATTTGCCACCTTGCCGACTTCACAGCAGAACTTTGACTGAGGCAGCAGTCACAGCCGAGTCTGATACAGCCTCTCAGATATACTTGACGCCCCCGACTGAATCTATCCCAGGGAAGCCGGGAGAATAATTCAACATCCAGTAGCAGGCATGGTGACACAGTCAGAAGTCTGTAGCGGTGTCAGATGTGGATATATTATAATTCATTTTACAGTATTTATAGTTATATGGATAATATAATACATTTCACAGTGTTGGTAGTTGTGAATCAACACGTCGGTTTTGTTAATTAATCAGCAACGACGTTATTCTGTTGTCCAGCAACTGCTTCACTTTCTGTCATACAGCTCACTTTTACTGAAAATCCTCAATCTTCCGGCTGCAACAGGGAGCTCCTCAAATTTACTGAATCGGTACCACTAATCGATTGCTTGATCGTGAGATGTACCTCACACAACCGCTCACATATCAACGCAGACAATCAATTAGCATCATCCCCGCGGCAGTATAAACACAGTATTTGCAAATGCAGAGTAGCTGCTTCGAGACCAATAGCACAGAGACCCGAGCATCACATTATTGAACAGAAAACGCTGGGAGATATCTGCCTGTCCTACTGAGGTCTTCCGAAGTTGGCGGATTTGCTGAATACTTACAGTGGTTTATTTTTAGATCCAGATATCAGAATCCACAGTCGCAGTCTTTGATTCCATTCCTAGAGTGCCGAATACTAGGACTGGACATGTGGCTGTGGAAATCAGCGACAGGAACAATCACTATATTGGTATTAATTTCAATTCCCACCAACGGCAGCTGATACCGCAGCTTACCGAGAACTCCAAAGGCTGAAATACAAGGATAGTAAACTTCGCCAACCCATTTCCGTGATAAACTGCTAATTGCGTTGCTCCTGAATTCACAGCTCCATCAGCAACTCTGAGCTAATGCATTCAAAACGCATTTAATTTATAGAAAGGTTCAGTCTCCAGAGACACTGTTATGCCGCTGATGACTACAGTCACTTGAACAATCATGGTAATCCAGCACCATTCATTGTCTCTGATGTAAATATTGGGCCGACAGAAGACAAGCGCTTCTAAATTCCTAGGCATTACCCCCGCGGTTCCTCACCTAGTGAGAAGAATGCCGGAGCTCCATTGATAAACACCCGAAGCAGCCACATTTACAGATTTCATTTTTTTTTCCTCCGCTAATTAATCACTTGTGAACAGAGTTCAACGACACGTCCGAACCCAAACTTCTCTCCCTGTGGTTTTTCGTTTTCAACATCATCCTGGACGCACGCACACACACGCGGAATGACCATGTTCTGATGACCACGATGTTGATGTACGAAAGATGACAAAATTTGCAGATGCTGGAAATCCTCAGAGGAAGGCAAACACACAAAGTGCTGGGAAAAAAATCTAGAGATGTTGCTGATGTAATTGGATCATAAGGGCATCTCAGACCAGCCAGAACTCAAAGGAAAAAATGCTTCGATCTGCAAAGGGAATATTCAATAATAAATATTAAACATAGGTCTCTAAATTGGGAAATGAATCGACGTAGGATGGATGAAAGTGAATGAATGAAAGACAAGCATCATATGCTATATTATAACTGTGTGAAAAAGACCGACAGATTGACAGTGGCACACGCTGCAACGGCCGCTTCACACAACCGTCTGGCATATACCTCTCCCTCACTGACCGACTTTCCTTCTCCTACCAACAGGGAAAATTTCAATCAACTCCGATTTTCCCGCCTGTGGAGGCACCGGAGCAGTCTCTCCTCTCTGACACGCAAGGTGTGTTACAAAGCACAGAGATACCGACAGCTCATTAGTTCCACAGTTTCAGACAGCAGAGAAATTCAGATTCAGTCCCAGACTGAACTCAAGACCCAGACACAGATTACCAGCTCAACGGCTACACTGAAACACAGATGGTTAACATTTCCATTGACCTCGGCCCCACTGTCCTACAGTAGAGATACAGCCCCAGCCTCCATATTCACACCCACGGGGTTAGCAGTGGCAGTGTGAGCTCAGGACTGGACGAACAGCTGGAAAATTGGGAAACTATGAATGTAGTATTGGAAGAACTTAAGAAAGTTTCGGATAAGCGCGCGGGGTTCTGGATAATATGCGTGTGTCAGAATTTCTAAGCAGGTTATTATCAGACAGATGAAATAAATGGATTATGTTCAAACATTTAGGCAACTCGGGGTTTGTGGCTGAAAACGCAGCTCTTCACAGTCCACAGTGGAGACTTGGATGTGAGGACGAACTATATTATATACATGTCGGCTGTTGTACAGAGCTGAATGGCAGGGTTATTAGTGGAAAGGGCGCATTGAGGGTTTCGGGATGCAGACAGAAGTGAAGGAGTGAAGATGTGGCAGACAAGTAGTAAATAAAGTTATGTGAGGCCATTCATCCCAGGGGGAAAAAAAAAGAGAAAATTAATGTTTACATGGGGCCAGATTGAACGGTTCGGAGGGACCTGACGTTCCTTGTCAACAAATCACTAAGAGTTAATATTCAGGTACCGCAAATAATTATGGAGCCAAAAAGTTTTTATGTTTGTTTTGTGATACAGGAGGATTGATAAGAGTTATAGAGATGTCTTACTAGGAGGTGTCCTGCAGGTGTGGTGACAATGCACCTTGAATGTTAGATCCAGGTCTTGCCACACTTCCTTCTGAAAGTTGTCACTATTGAAGAGAGGGTGCCGAAAGTATTCCTCACACTGACAGTATAGTTCCGGGGATGACTCACTTGCTGGTTGAGGGCGGAGTGAGTCGTATTCGCTGGAATTGTGAGCAGAATTGCTGGATTCTTTCAGATCATGCAGCCTAGTTGCAGGGAGGATGTTTCCCCTGAATTATTATTATATTACCATGTGTCACAGTCCCAGAATGAAGGAACGGATGTTTAGCAAGTAAGATTCCCTCTTCCGTTAAAACATACAAACGTGTAGGACAGGAGGAGGACATTTTGTCCGTGATGTTTGGCTGACATAATTAAGCCAGTGATGCCTTATTAAGCTAATCCCTCTGCCTAAATGCACGTTAAATATTATTTCCAGGTCTGGGCACAGTTCCTCAGGAAAGTTATCCCTGCAACAGAGAGAGTGAAGGGGCTACTCCTCACACTGACCTGACGGCTGAAAGCGACGGCGGGCTGTCTTTGTGCGGGGAGAGTGCACGGGCTGGGCCAGTATTCTTTGAAATTGTGATGAGAATTTATGGATTCTGTCAGGTAATTCGACCGACTGCTGGGAGGATGTTTCCCTTGAATGAAAATTCTTTTGCCATGGTTCATAAACCCAGAATAAAGGAAATGATATTCACAATGGGGTGGAAAATAAATTTCCCTCATCAGGGAATATTTCTCCAGTTAGTCAATTCCGTACAGGAAGAGACAATTCAGTTTGTGATGTTGGGCCGATATGGATATTATGCCTAATTAAACTAATCACCCTGCCTGCATGTTCTCCCTATCCGACCCTTCTCTGTGCATTTGATTGTATATCTCAGAATCTTATGTTTACCACCGCCTTCACCACCGCGCTAGAAATGCATTCTAGGCACCCGCAACTCTCTGCTTTGTTTTGTTTTAAACAATTCCCCACATATCTCCACTGAACATTTTCCTCTCTCACCTCAACTGCATGCCCTCTGTTACCCGATGCTTAAGTTAATTGAGAAAGGTTATAGTTGCTTAATGTATTTATGCCTCTCTATCTCCCCTTGGTGGCTGCCATTCTCGAAAGAGTAACTCAAGTTCGTGCAAATCCTCTTTTTAGATCTCCTCCCTATAAAACTCTCCTGAACCCTTTCCAAAGCCTCGGTCTGTTTCTTATAACGGGACGACCGAAACAAGTTTTGAACTCCAGATGGCACCTAACCAGAGACTGATAAAGCCGCAACATCACTTCACTTTAAGACAAGACTGATCCTCCCAGTTATTGCCTTGGCTTCTGCCTTCAGGAAAGAACTGTTTAAGTTTGTGTAATTTCTGCAACTTGAGCCATTGTAGATCTTCTGTTAAAGGTCCTCCCGGAAGCTTACTCTATCCCCTTTCCAAATCCTTGGCATCCTCCCTGTAATGGAGCGACTGAAACCAAATGCAATATTCCACAGGCAACTTGACCTCGTCTCTGGACGAGGACGAACCGACGGGAGTGGGCTGGTTCTGCGATGTCCCGAGAAGCAATAGGTGGGAGAGTGCTGGAGGACGTTTGCTCTGCACACGGACGGGTGGATACAGTGATCATCCGAAATGAACGGCCACAACCTTTCCTCCCTCAAGCACCAAGAGCTTGCTCGACAGGCAACTGAGCATGAAATTCACATTTCGGATAAACAGGAAAAGCCACAACTGTTAACGGTCTCACAGCCTGTCCGCGGGAGGGAAAGGTTCCCCAGCAAAACGCAACCGAAGACAAAGCCAGTACGCTGTCCAGTCTGGAGTCGAAGCCGGTGCTCAGTGAACCCTGAAGCTAGGCAGGAATGGAGATCGGGGAGCGTCCGGTGGGAAGCATAACCTACCTTAGCGCGAATCTGGCCCTGGCCGCGGTCACATCGAGCACCCCAACCCCACCGACTTTGGCTTCCATCTACCTCCCTTCAATAGGGATACGTGCTGCTCTTCGCATTCCCCGGGCCAAACACACCATCCGCCTGCGTGGATTTTCAGAGCTCCCGCGATTGTCTGTCACAAGCGCCAAGGGATCTGACGAATCGGGAGGAGGGGGAACGTTACAGGACAGTGTACAGAGAGGCTACTCACCCCCTTTTGGGCCTTTGAGGAGTAGGCCGCGAGTTTTGGGCCTTCATCTTGTCCTCAACTTCCCGGGAGGTTGTGAAACTTTTACCGGCGGGTTGCAAACCTCAGACGGCGAGAGGGTTCATGCTGAGCTCACTCACCTACTTCCCCATCGAGAGGGTGGAGCTGATATCCATGTTCAAGGCAGTCCGATTGACAGGGTCCTGAGGCCAAAGGGGCCGAATGGAGATGATGGAAGTTTGAAGATTCATCTGACCTGCTTGGGGCTGATTCTTGTAGCCGATTCTTGAAGCCAGCAGCAATAAGGTAAATGGGGCTGGGAATGGGAGTCCCGAAATCCCGGGACCTGTGGTTGGCGGTGCTCCTGGGCTCGGGAATTCTGTGGTCCTGATTAAGGAAGTGTGGAGTGACAGCGCGGAAAATGCAACGTTTTGCCGTGAGGGGGAGCTCCTCGATGGAGTGGAGGGTGTTCGTTGTATAGTCTCAAATAACTATTTATGGAATAACACAAATAGCAGACGTGTAAAATATAATAATATTTATATTTTATTGTGATTCACTCTGATCCAGTGGCCTCTAATCTTAAACAGGGAACATGTATTAATCCCGCTGTCCCGTGTCTGTCCTCACACTAATCGCGCAGGCAAGTGTCAACCCCAAAGTAATCTCACTGCAGCACGTTTGCCCCAGAGATTTATGTCAATCTCCACGGAGCATAAAGCAGGAACGGTTGTGCTCCGGGAAATACACAACGGAAATGTGGAGGCAGCTCTTGCATGGAGTTCCGGATAGGTTTGTCCATTGACGCAGGGAAAGGCCGGTAGGGTGCAGGAACCATGTTTGACAAGAGATGTGGAAAGCCTCGTCAAGAGGAAGAAAGGAAATGATTTAATGTTTCGGAAGCAGGGAAAAGAAAATATATCCCTAAGGACTTCGCGAGGGAGGATTAAATAAAGCCCCAAGGCAATCTATATGCATATGACGAGGATAAGGATGAGGATGAGCAGAGTGAGGGTAGGGTAAGTCATGGAAAGAAAATGAAACATGCGCCTGGAATCGGTGAGTTGGGGCAGGTCCTTAATGAAGACGTTACTTCAGTGTTAACAGTGAAAAGAAACATGCTTTTTTAAAGAGCATTAAAAGGACTTATGTGCTGGGACATGTCGAGTTTAAGAGAGAGAATGTGCTCGAAATTTTGAAAGAAAAAACATTAGGATAGATTAGCTCTCCTGTGTTGTTTGGATACATCCCAGGTTACTGCGGTTAGCGAAGGAAGAGACTGCAGCTCTCTTGGTGATAATCGTTGCATTATCACTGGCCATTGGGAGTGTCAAAGTATAGAAGCATTAAAATATTATTATTTTATTGATGAAATGGAGTGGAGATGAATCTGAATATTATAGTCCAGTGAGTCTTACTTCAGTGGTGAAAAATTATAGGAGAGGATTCTTAGAGACAGGATTTACATGAATTTGGAGAAGCATATCCTGATTAGGGACAGTCAGCATGGCAAGTCATTTTTCCTGAGTGTGGTTAAATTATGTGATGTGACAAAGCACGTGGCAAAAAAAGAGCGTTTGATATAGTGTTTACTGCGATATTTAGTAAGATATTTGATAAGGTTTACTATGCTTGTGTCCTTCGGAACGTCAGTATAATTACCCAACATTCATCGTCATGGAAAGAACATGACCTCCTATACCATAGCAACAAAGGAATATAAGCTGGGACCTTGTTTGTGCCGATGGTTTAGATGGGACATCCAGGTAGGTCTCAAATTAAATGGTATATTGTCCAACAAGAAGAATGAGCCTGGCCAGCTGACCGATCTTTCAGACTAAACAGTACAATTCCTTAAGTTTAACGATAGCAACACAAAAGGACAAGCATGGGACTTGTGAAAGAGTACTAAAGTGAAGCAGGTTGCATTGCGAGAGCATTATGCAAAAACTAGGGAGAGTTAATTGGAATCAGGTATTTTGAAGTATAGGAGGAGATAGTGCCGGTTATCTTATGTAGCAACAGTTGGGTAACTCCCTGGTGCCCGATAGGGTATACACCTGGTAATTGCGAGGGATGTGAAGAGATTTCTGGTGCCTTGGCCAATATTTTTGTGACCTGCATAGCCACAGGCGAGGTCCTGGAGGACTGGTGAGAAGCTCATGATGTTCCATTATTCCTGAAAGAAACCAGGTATGAACCTGGAAAATTTAGACCGGCAAGTCTCTCGTCAGTTACTGAAGAGAATTCTGAGAGGTAGGATTTATAAGTAGTTGGAAAACCACAGATTAATTAGCGAGAGCCTGCATGGCCTTCAGTGGGATAATTTGTGTCTTACAACCTTGATTGATTTTTTTTATAATATAACATGAATTACTGAGGAAGGAGGAGTTATGGTTGGTATTTCAACACATTTCACAAGGTCCCACATAAGAGGCTCATCCAGACGTTTAAGCTGCAAGGGGTCAGTTGTGAATTGGCCGTTGGAATTCAGAACTGGCTTGCCCTTTGAAGACAGATGGTGGTGGCTGAATGGAACAATGCGAGCTGGAGTTCAATAATTAGAGCTGTTCCGCGGGAATCAGTTCTGTCACTTCTGCAGTTTGTGATGTATATAACCTATCTGTTTGAAAATGTAAATTGGTATGGATAGCACAGATGACTGGCAAAGAATAGAGCGCGATATCTGTTGATCATATTCAGATACGGGGAGAGAAATGGCAGATAGAATTTACCAAGTCAAAAGTGAAGTATTGCCCCTCGGTAAGTGAAAAATGTGAAGAGACGGTGCACTCTTCATTGCAAGACTTTTACCAGATGTTAATGAGCAGAACGATTTTGGGATTCAAGTTCAACACTTCCTGCAATTTGATATGCGGATTGATTAGTTAGTGAAGAATGCATATGGCATGCTTGACTGTACTAATCGAGGCACTGAGTTCAAAAGTCTGGAAATTATGATGGATATGATATAACTAGCTAGGCTGCATATGGAGCATTGCGTACCGTTCAGGTTGCCTCACTCTGGGAAGGAAGTTGAAGCTTTGGATAGAACGCAGAAGAGGTTTACCAGGATATTGAGTGGATAAGATTGAGTGTGTTTGGACAACCTCGGGTTGTTTCCTCTTCTGTGATGGAGGCTGAGGTGAGATTTGATAGAGATTTATAAGATTATGTGTTAAAATGTCTATTACCAAAGGATATGCAATTAATGTGAGAGGGAGTGAGTTCAAAGAAGAAAGGCAGGCTCTGTGTGAAAGGCAAGTTCGTTTAAACATTCGGGGGTGCCGAGAATGAGCGCTTGTGGTAATGATAGAACGTGATACATTACTGATTTTTCAGAGCTTCTTAGATCGGTATACGAATGTGAGGAGAATAAAATTTGATGGATATTTTGAATGCGTATTGAATAGCTTAGATATCCGTTTCGTTTACTTGGCAACTCCAGGAAGCTATGAACTTTGTGAGGCGAAGGGCTTGACCATTGCTATAATAATCCGTCTTCTATAATATTGTTTAATCGACATTGTTTCAATGTGATTTTAGATTCCGTGTCTTGGTTTACCAAACCAAGCTCCAGAGCTTCTTTCAGCATTTGGTCCAACTTTACCAAGCCATTCCACATTTACACAAACGATTCCCGCATCACTCCTTGGGACAGGGAGCCTTTCTCCATCACCAGGCTGAGGAAGTATGGGCAATACGCTGACGGGGTTCTCTTCACTGTGAGTTCTGGGATTTCCTTAAACAATGAACTTTCTCAGTGACAGACTGAGTGAAAGAGAATGGAGAAGGCAATTTCTGCACAGTGATGCGACGTCCCAGTGGCTTTGAGCATAGGAATAGTCACTGTGCAGCCTCTTCACCCATTCTGTAAATTTCTGGGTTCAGTCATTAGCAGCAGAACACCGACTGCGGAAATTACAAATCAGAATATTATCAGAGTCGGACAGCACGAAAGCACAGAAACATGCCTTCAGGGCCTTCTTGCCCATGCTGACTTTTTTTTTCTGATTGGTCCGATCAACTTGCACAATCCCTTTCCACAAGCCTCCCATACAGTACTCATGAAATATCTGTTAAATATCGAAATCGAGCCCCAATCAGCCATTTCCGCTGACAGCTCGATCCAAACCCTCATCATTATCTGAGTGAAATTCACCTCAGGTTTCCATTAATATTTCACCGTTCACACCAAAGATGGTGAATTCTCAGGTGGAGGGTGGGGCAGATAGAGTGGACAGAGAAGGCGTATTGTATCTGGGGGAGGAGGTAGAAGACGGGGCGGGGCGAGTTGGCTAAGTAGCAAGAAAGAAACAGAGCGAAGAGTTTATAAGTATTATCTTTCAAAAAAATAATTGTTTGAACTTGCTTCCTGCCAGCTTACAACCCACACCCTATACGTTCACAACTAAGTTATTAATATAGATGACAAGCAACAATTGGCGCAATCAATTGGAGCACTACTGGAAACGGGCCTGATTGCAATAAACAGCCTCCCAACATCACTGCCTGCTTAATCCCATCAACTCAAATGAGCATCCAGTCAGCCAGCTCTTCCAGGATCCCTTGCGATCAAACTTCCCACGGCAACGTCCAATTCTGAACCTTATCAATGGCCTCACTGATGGACTAGGTCACGTTCCTGGGGCAGGTGTGTCAAAGATCAGTTGGCAGAGATTTCAGCAGCGAACGAGGAGGTTTCGAGGGATGTGCTGAAGAGATTTTTCACTCAGAGGGCAGTTGAAATCTGGAACACACTGCTCGAGGTTCCTTCACAACGTTTACGTTGTGGATGGGCATTGACACTCGAGATACAGTCGGCTATGAAACAAGTGCTGATAAATGGGACCAGTGTAGACAGTGAGTGGATGGTCCGAACGGGTATGGCCGGCCAAAGGCCTGTTTCCGTGCTGTGTGATCCACCACTCCGGACATGCTAAACTAACGATGGTGGCACCGCAAGACATTGATTTCAAAACTCCATACCCATCATCAAACTGAAATAAACCAGATGACATCCCTTTTGTCACCACTGTGAATATACATATATCTGTAAGGTAGCATAAGGCTTGGGTATTTCTGCGAATGAACTGTTTCCTAAAAATTGTTTCCTAAGTCAGTTTGCAGGCGGTGGATTGTTCAGCTCGTCATAATAGTTAACTTATATCGTTGTCGCTCTCAACGATTAGAGTTCAAATTAATGTATTATCTGTGTGTGTGTGTGTGTGTGTGTGTGTGTGTGTGTGTGTGTGTGTGTGTGTGTGTGTGTGTGTGTGTGTGTGTGTTTGTGTGTGTGTGTGTGTGTGTGTGTGTGTGTGTGTGTGTGTGTGTGTGTGTGTGTGTGTGTGTGATATGTTATTACATTCAACCCTGCGATTTTTTTTCTTGCGGGCATACTCAATAAATCTATAATAAAATAATATTTTTCTAGAAGCAATGAAAGCCTTCGCCACCTTATCATAACAGGAACTCACATCACTGTCGCTCTCACGTTCACAGTTCAAATTAATGCATTAGCAATATACATATTTGTCACCACATACAACTCTGATCCTTTTCTTTCATCTTGCGTGCATACCCAATAATGCATTTCTAGAAATAATGAAAAACTACACCATCGTGGGTTTGCAACCAATGTGGAAAAGAAAACAAACTTAATAATACCTTTTATTATAACAGCAAAATAAACATGCAATACATATTCAGAACATGCGTTCAAATTGAGCACATTGGTTGTAAGAAAAATTCAATAACGTAGTAAGAGGATTTCTGAATAATTGCCTTTGGTTGAAGAGCGTGATGTTTGAAAGATAATAACTGTTCCTGAATCGGGTGGTGTGACTCCTGAGGCTTCCATCACTTCCTCCTGATGCAACAGCAAGAAGAGAGCAGGGGCTGTAATGCAGGGTTCACTGATGATGGATGATGCTTTCTTGCTACAAAGTTTCATGCACATTTGCTCAGTCGTGAGGAGGGCTTTGTTTGTAATGGATTGGGCCGTACCCATTACTTTTTATGTGACTTTTCACTCAATGGCAACGGTGCTTCCATGCCACGTTGTGAAATAGGCAGCCGATGCGCTCTCCACTACACATCTACAGAAGTTTGTCAACGTTTTAGATGACATGCCAAATTTTCGCAAACTCCTAAAAAAGTAGAGGCGGTGGCATGCTTGATAGGTAACTGCATTTACATGCTGGGCTCAGGACATGTCTTCCAAATAATAATGCCGAGGAATTTTGACGTTGCTGACCCTTTTATTTCTGATTCCCCGAGGAGCATTGACTCATGGATGTCTGATTTCTCCCTCCTGAAGTCATTAATGAGCTCTTTGCTCTTACTGACGCTGTGTGAGTCGTGTTTGTGCCACCACTCAGTCAGACTTCTCTTCCCATATGCTGACTTGTTACCACCTTGGATATAATAAGCTTAATTAGAGCAATATTAATTTTCTGTTCAACCAACGAAAAATTGCCATGTGCCTTCGCACACAGTCATTAGATTGGTTTACGTTAAACCGATTTTCAGAGATTTCCTTGTGAAGATACTGATGGGCGTATGCCACTCGGCCCCTCAAAACCGCTACTCCTGACAGCAACCTGATTAATCATTTCACAAAATACATAGAAACCTGAGTTTCTTTCTTCCGGGCATATTCAAGAAATTTAAAAACATAGAAAACCCACAGCACAATACCCGGCACTTTAGAAATTACCTGATGTTACCGATATCCCTGTCATGGTCCCGTTTGGCAATCGCCCACCTGGCTATCGTTTAGTTCCAATCATTCCCAGGTTCCACTAACTATGAACACCTGCTTTCCATCAGCAAATGCAGTATAAAGACCTGTGACCACAACTAGGAGCTGCCGGTGGGAGTACCTCGTTTCAAGGTTGTTAGGACCACCAGTTCCAGGTCAGGCATCGCTCCACGCTCGCTGCGTTAATAACGCCTCCCGACCCTGCTTCCACACCCGTGTTCTGCACTTAGGTTTGTCCACCACCAGGCTGGTGTAACAGAACGAACTGGCCATAATTAATTCAGCGGACAGGTATCCCCAACAACAAGCCCTCGCAGGCTTGCACGAGCAGCTGCGCCGGGATGTCATGGAGAACCTCCTTTCCCTGTCAGTGGACGGAAGAAAGGTCAGTGAGCTGGTCGACCGAGTATCCGCCCATCTTAGACCGTGGACTCCGGGAACTCTGTCTGACCAGCCTGGACAGCCTGTATGGCGACGCCCGATGCGTCAACAACACGTCTGCTAAGTGGGCCGCACCTACCTGAACCAGAAACCTACGCCGGATATCCTTGGAAGGGCCGGGATTTTTCATAAGACCATAAGACAAAAGAGCAGAAATCGGCCATTAGGCCCATCAAGTCTGCTCCGCTATTTTATTATGAATTGATTTAATCTCCCCTTTAATCATATTCCCCGCCTTCTCACTATAACCTTTGATATCTTGGCTAATCAGGTACGTATCAATCTGTGCCTTAAATGCACCCAATGAATTGGCCTCCACTGGCGCCCGTGGCAACAAATTCCACAGATTCACCAGCCTCTGACTATAAAAAAAAACATATTCGCATTTCTGTTCTGAAGGGCCCTTCAATCTTTAGGTCCCTTAAATCCCCCTGCCGGGTTAGTTTCTACTACAATGTTCCTCGGTGTTCGGGCGGCGGCCATCCACGTCCGCCACGGACAGGTCAAAAATAGCTTACATTATGGGGTTGTTGCGAGGAAATACGTGAGCATGGGCAACCGCGATTCGGGGCAAGCCCTTCCCCACTGTTAGGTACCCCTAGGGTTCATATTGTCTGTGGAAATCCACTTTAAAATGGCGGCGGAATGATACCGGCATGTGCTGCTAATGAGCGAGAGAGAGCGGAATGATGGGGGCGGGGGGGGGGGGGTGGGGGCACCCAGCGCAGATGTGAGAGAGAGAGAGAGAGACAAAGATTTAAAGTTATGGTTCCATAGCTGATTATTTACTTTCCTCCAAGGACACTTTCTTTGCCTGCTTGGGAGCATTACTGCTGAGACAGCAAAGCGATGCCAGATGATGGACATGTGATGGATGGCTCGTACTCCGGCAGGGGAGTAAAAAACGCGTCTGCTTAGACACAGGCAGAGTCGCCACAGGACACTGAAATGAACTCTGCATTATCTTAAGACTATTCATTGACCCCTAGACTTCGATGGAGCCTGGTTTTGATTTGTATTTCCACACCTCTGTATTTATCATTGCTAACCTGTTTTATATGTATATTTGCATTTTATTGTACTGTATTACCTAGTTTACTAATAAACACTTTTATTTACAATATCATCAGAGTCCAACGAATCATTCCATATCTGCTGGTTTGGTAACCCGGTCACGGGGTACGTGACACCACATTCATCTCAGGAATAGATAAAATGTTTGACCATCCCATCCGCGGTGAAGATGCCGCTAAGCGTCTACTCACCCCTCGTCAAGGCTGACGCAGTGCTGCCGAATACTCGGTGGACTTCCGGACGCTAGCGGCCGACTCGGGCTGGAATGATAAGCAAGGCCTCTGTGACAAGGTAAAGGGCGTGGTGACGGCTAAGGGTGACACTAACAGCCTGGATTCAGTCATCCCCCGAGCTACCAGGCTGGACAACCGACTCCGAGATCGTCTGAGAGAGAAGACCGCTTACCCCGTTCCTCGGGCCATCCCACGGTCCACCTTACCTTACTCCACAATCCCTAAACTTTTCCTCCTTCCGTTCCTCGCTCCTACTGTTCTGGTGAGTCCGACGACACCCCCTTCAGCCCCCAGACTCGGATGCAGATCCCGACTACCATAAATTACCAACGGCAGTCTCTGACCCTATCCGCTCTGGTGGACTCCGGTGCCGAGGGCAACCTGCTGTACATAGCTCCCCAGGCTGGAATACCTCGCGAGCCGCTAAATTACACCCCTGGGGGGCAGGGACCTGGACTGAAAACTGCTGGGTCGGGTGAGCCACTGTACACTGTAACTTAATCCTATCCAGAAACCATTGGAAGAGGTACTGGGGAGGATAGCTAAATGGAGCCAGACTTGCCATGCCAACTGTTTGCGGTTAGCCCCATCTCCCAGGGAAGGTACCGAAACCCGCCTGTCCCGGATCCCCTCGATTTGTCCCGAGTCCTCACCGAATACCATGTCCTTGCACCGGTATTTAGTAAACAACCGGCTCTTTCCCTGCCTCCGCACCGCCCATATGATTGTGCCATCGACCTTCTCCCAGGGGCCTCGCTACCCACCAGTCACCTTTTAACCGGAGAGAGAGGCCATGGACACGTACATCAGCGAATCCCTCGCGGCGGGCATTACCTTCCCCTTCCCCGATAGGTACCGGGTTAATCTTTGTGGGGAAGTAAAGAACAGGTCGCTTCGTCCTTGTATTGATTATAGAGGCCTAAGTAGTATAAAAGTTAAAAACAAGTACACTTTACCCCTCATTAGTTCGGTGTTTGAAGCACTGCATGGAGGCACCATCTTCCCAAAGCTGGACCTTCGGTACGCCTACCATCTAGTCAGAGCGACGGAGGGGGAGGGGTGACAAACGGCCACTTTGAATATTTGGTCAGGCCGTTCGGCCTCACCAATGTTCCTGCCGTTTCTCAAGCCCTCATTACTGACGTACCGAGGGACTTTATTAATCGGTTCGTATTCGTTTACCTCGATGATATCCTGATATTTTCTAGCACACCAAGAACACGGTCACCATGTCTGTGAAGTCCTCCAGAGACAATGAGAAAATCAATTACTTGTGAAGGCGGTGAAATGTGAGTTCCACCTTGCCTCGGTCAGTTTCCTAGTTTATATCATCGAGAACTACTTTTAGGATTGCGAGAAAAGCAAAATCAAATCCCCGTTTGACTGCAAGGTTTAGCAGACTCGAGTAGGGGTGCACCTTTCCTGCGTCCTGATCAAAAAATTCACCTTTTGCAAAGGAACACTTTAACAAGCTTGTTGCATTTTCGAAACAAGTCTTGTGGACTGATGAAGTTACAATAGATCTTTCTAGCTGCAATGAGCAAAGGAATGTTTGGAGAAAAAAGGTTGCAGAATTTCATTAAAAGAACACCTCTTTTCATGTTAAGCAAGGGAGTGAATCGATCATGCTTTGGGCTTGTGCTGCATCCAGTGGCAGTGGGAACATTTCACTGGAAGAGGGAAGAATAAAAATAAACCTGAAGACGCAAATGGATGGCTTCTACAACAAGATAATATCCTAAACACACCTCAAAATCCACAATCGACTACCTCAGGAGGCAGAAGCTTTCTTTCTTTTTCAATCTTTTTATCGATTTTCATATATATAAAAAATACATAACATAATATTGAATAGATCGAAAATACATTAAGTTTGAAATTGAATTAGTGATAAGATATCAATATCTTATTAAAATATCAGTAAAAAACATCATATCATAATCAGTCAAACCTATATTGATTATACATGAAAAAGCATAATCACTAAAAGAGAGAAAAGAAAAAATATATAAAAAATACAAGAAAAAATATATATTGAAAAAAAATAAACCTAGACTAACATGGGCAATAATAAAAGCTTATATGTACATGATAGTGTCAAGAACTCCGGAACTCCATACCAGAAAAAGGATAAAAAGAGAAAAGCTCCGGAAAAGGTCAAATTAACTCATATGAAAATGTCGAATAAACTGTCCCCAAGTTTCTTCAAATTTAATTGATGGATCAAAAATAGTACCTAATTTTTTCTAAGCTCAAACAAGAGATAGTTTGATAGAACCACTGAAACGTGGTAGGAGGGATTACTTCTTTCCAATTTTGTAATATATACCTTCTAGCCATTAGATTTGCAAAAGCAATCATTCGTCTAATTGAATGGGAATGTCGACTACCATCCTCATTTGGTATACCAAAAACTGCAGTAATAAAATGGGGTTGTAAATCAATATTCCAGACTGAGGAAATGTTAGCAAATATGTCCTTCCAATAGTTATATAAGGTTGGACATGACCAAAACATGTGGGTCAATGAAGCAACTTCTGAGTAACATCTGTCACATTGAGGGTTAATATGGGAACAGAATCGAGCAAGCTTATCTTTAGACATATGAGCTCTATGTACAATTTTAAATTGTATTAAAGCATGTTTACACATATAGAAGAAGAATTAACCATTTGTAGATTTTTTTCCCATTTTTCTGTTGATATAGTATATTGAAGATCTTTTCCCCAGTCTTATTTAATTCTGCCTGACATTTCTGGTTGTATATACATAATCATATTATAAATAAGAGCAACTAATCCCTTCTGACAAGGATTCAAGGTAAAAATCATATCTAAAAAAATCTATCGGGGTAGAATTGGGAAAGGATGGTAAAACTTTATATAAAAAGTTTCTTATTTGTAAATATCTAAAAATATAAGATTTAGGTAACCTAAATTTGTTAGAAAGTTGGTCAAAAGACATCAAACTATCTTCAAAAAAAAATCACGAAAACATATTATACCTTTCCTTTTCCATACGCTAAAGGTTTGATCTATTAAACATGGTTTAAAAAAAGTTTAAATAAGATAGGGCTATAAAGAACAAAATTTCTCAAGGTAAAAAACTTACGAAATTGAAATGTGTGTTTGACGGTAGGGTTAGATATCTGTTTATTGAATTTGACTAATTCAACGGGAAGAGAAGAACCAAGAACGGAGAATAAAGAATATCCTTGTACATCATTACATTCCAAATTTACCCACTGTGGGCATAATGGTGAATCCAAATCTTGTTTCCAGTATATTAAATTTCGAATATTATTCACCCAATAGTAAAATCTAAAGTTAGGCAAAGCTAAACCACAAATCTTTTTAGGTTTCTGTAACTGTTTTTTTACTTAACCTGGGGTTTTTATTTTGCCACACAAATGAGGAAATTTTTGAATCTATGTTGTCAAAAAAGATTTAGGAATAAAAATTGGTAAAGCTTGAAATAAATATAAAAATTTCGGTAAAACCATCATTTTAATAGCATTTATCCGACCAACCAATGATAAGGATAAGGGAGACCATCTAGTAGTAAGTTGGTGAATTTGATGAAGCAAAGGTAAAAAATTCAATCTGAATAAATCTTTATGTTTCTTGGTAATTTTTTATACCTAGATAAGTAAAGTTATCAGTAACAACTTTAAATGGTACCCTATTATTCAATAAAGTTTGCGCTTTTAAAGGGAACAATTCACTCTTATCCAAATTTAATTTATAACCAGAAAAACTACCAAATTGAACCAATAAGGATAGAATAGCGGGAATGGACCTATCAGGATCAGAAATATATAACAACAAGTCATCAGCATATAGTGATAACTTATATAACTTCTCATTACGGGTAATACCAAAAATATTAGGTGATTCACAAATAGCAATGGCTAAAGGTTCTAATGCAATATTAAATAATAATGGACTTAAAGGACAACCTTGTCTCGTACCACGAGATAATTGAAAAAAAAAAGAGGATCTATGATTATTTGTAAGAACAGAAGCAACAGGTTTATAATATATTAGTTTAATCCATGATATAAAATTAGAACTAAAATTAAAAAAATTAACGCTTTAAATAAGTAAGTCCATTCAACTCTATCAAAAGCTTTTTCAGCATCTAATGAAATAACACATTCTGGGGTTCTAGATGAAGAGTTATAAATTATATTAATCAATTTCCTAACAGTGAAAATGGAGTACCAGTTTTTAATAAAACCAGTTTGATGTTCTGAAAAAAAATCTGTGATAGTATTTTTTCTAAGCTAATAGCTAAAATTTTTGTAAGAATCTTAGAGTGTACATTTAATAGTGATAAAGGGCGATAGGATGCACATAAGATAGGATCCTTATCTTTTTTTTTAAGAATTAGAGATATAGTAGCTTCATAAAAAGACTGGGGTAATCTCTTAGTAAATGCATCATTGAACATTTCACATAACCATGGGGAAAGCAAAGAAAAAAAAGTTTTTAAAACTTCCATAATATAACCATCAGGGCCAGGAGCTTTCCCTGAATTCATTGATGAAATAGCCTCTCCTACTTCAGCCATTGAAATAGGAGCATCAAACATACTCTGATGTTCATCTGTCAGTTTGGGGATATTCAAGTTATTAAACAAATTATCCATCATAGACAGATCGCCATCAGATTCCGATTGATATAAAGATTTATAAAAATCTTGGAAAGTACTATTAATTTCTTTATGATCGGTAGACAAATTACCGTCTTGTTTACGAATTTTAATAATTTGTCGCTTAGTCGAAATAGCTTTTAATAGGTTAGCTAATAATTTATCAGTTCGATCACTATGAATATGAAATTGAGCCCTGGTCTTAATTAATTGATTCTCAATTGAAGAAGATAATAATAAGCTATGTTCCATTTGAAGCTCAAATCTCTTCTTATAAAGTTCTTTGGTAGGAGTCACGGAATAAATCTTATCAATTTCTTTAATTTTATCCACCAAAATAGCTATATCGAGATATCTTTGTTTTCTATTACCAGCGGAATATGAGATAATTTGTCCACGTATAAAAGCCTTAAAATAATCCCAGAGTATTCCTCTGTCAATCTCTTCGATATAATTTGTTGAAAAAAACAAGTCAATTTGCTGTTCTATGAAGGTGATAAATTCTGGATCTTGAAGCAAAGTAGTGTTGAGTCTCAAAGATCTAGTATTAATAAAGGAATCCGATACCTTAATAGACAACTTCAAAGGAGCGTGATCCGAAGTGGCAATAGAATATTATTTACAATCAACAATATCTGTCAATAAACGGTGACCAATAAGAAAATAATCAATCCTAGACTAACTAAGATAAACATGTGAAAAAAACGAACATTCTTTATTTTTAGGGTTCAAAAACCGCCATATTTCAGTAATTCCCGAATCAACCATGAAGGAAATAATAAGTGAGGCTGATCTATTTGGAAGATTTCGAATAGGTTTAGATCTATCCATCAAAGGATTCAAACAACAATTGAAATCTCGACCCATTATCAAAATATGTTCATTTAAATTAGGGAGGGAAGTAAATAAACGTTTAAGAAATTCAGGGCAATCAAACGTTGGAGCATAAATATGAACTGGAGCCACTTTTCGATTAAAAAGTGAACCAGTAATCAACAAAAATCTGCCCTGTGGGTCATAAATAATTTCATGATGTGTACACGAGATAGAGGGGTTTATAAAAATAGACACACCCGTAATTCTGGCGGTAAAATTCAAGTGAAATTGTTTTACCCTCCAGAACCTAAAAAAAGCATTGATTATCCTCCCTCCTAATATGGGCCTCCTGTGCAAAAATAATATTAGCATTTAGTCTATGGAATACTTCAATTTTTTTTTACGTTTAATCGGATGGTTTAAACCATTAGTATTCCAAGAGATAAAATTAATAGACTTATCGATCATGCCAATATTAATTGTATATATCATAAAAGGTTAAAAAGACACATAACCCATAATTCAGGAAGAAGGGAAAATAATTCAGGAGCAACCGGAGAACATGACACCTCAACAATATTAATAATTTAAAGTCGGTCCATGAACTAAAAGCAAAAAAATAAAAACCAAAAGCGTGAAAAATGACCCCAACCTCCTCCCCCAAACTCTCGAAAAAAAGCCAAGCGGCAGGCGCACAATCTAATACTAATATTACCCCCATTTCAAGATGGCAACTCCACGAAAAGGTAAAAAGAGACAATAGAACACCCAGGTTTAGACAAAAGGTTGATAAGAAACAAATATATATCAACCAAAAAAGGGGAAAAAAGTAATATAATAAAACAAAAGATCATTAATAAAAAAAGAATAAACATTAGAGTTTAAAAAAAGTGTAATATGCCTTTAAAAAATTCCATATTCAAATACAAGTAGATGACATGCTCCAAAGGCAAAGACTTATGGCAAGAAGAAACGACATTTTGAAAAAAAAAACATATTATGAAATATAAATGTAAATGCACCAATCTATTTAAAAAAAAATAAAAAGTCATCGAAATAGAATAGAAAAAGGATTCAATAATCACTACAATATAAAAAAGGTCCAAAAATCCAAAACATTCGTCCCATATTCAAGTACAAGCAAACAAATAAACGACCACGGAAAGCAAAGTCTTATGGGAAGAAGAAACGACATCTTAAAAAAAAAATCTTATTACAAAGTATAGATGTGCATACCCAATTCAGCGAAAAAAAATTAAGAAAAAAGACATTATAGTAAAATTAAAAGAGCGTCTATAACCGTGATAGTAAAAAAAAAACAGGTCTACAGACCAAAGTAAAAGGCTATAACGCGTCTTCATGAGTTAAAGCCCAAAACGAAATGGCATCTTCTCTCCAAAAATTCTTCAACATAACACATAGTTCAACTTATGGTAGAAGATCGATATTCGTCAACGAATTTCTTCGCGTCTGCTGGAGTTTTAAAGAAGCGCTGGCTGTTGTCACCCAAAGTAACTCTGAGATTCGCTGGGTATTTTAAAGGTTGTTTAAGCCCGATCGAATGAATCTCTGCCATCACTGGTTTAAAAGCGATTCTTTCTCTCATCACTTCAAACGAATAATCTTCAACAATACGAAACTTATTGTTTCTGCGAAAGATCATACCTTTCTGACGAACTAGTCGGATTAAAAGCTCTTTCTGCCAAGGATAATGGAGACGGACAATCACAGCCCGTGGCTTGTCGCTCGAGATCGAGAATCTCGAAACTCTGTGCGCGCGATCAATAGTAGTTTTAACTTGCAAAGCTTCAGCACCAAAAACTTCCCACAGTAAGTTAGAGAAAAATTCAGTTAAGTCACCAGACTCAACATTTCCGGGAAGCCCAATGATTCGCAAGTTCTGTCTGCGTGATCGGTTTTCAAGATCGGTGATTTTAAACTTACAATGCTCTACTATTTGAGCAGATGACAGTACCTTTTTATCCAATGTTTCATGTGTACGTATTTTTTCACAAATTAAGTTTTCAAGAGACGTGATCTTGTTTTCATGCCGTTGAATATCAGATGCCTGCGATTGAAGCTTGGTATCAAGCGATCTAACAACTTCTTCAAGCTCAGACATTTTCGCGGTAATCTTATTTTCCAAACTTTCCATTTTACTTTACAAACTTGTAAGTTTAGTATCCAGTTTAGTATCCAGAAGATTAGAAATTACCTCGAGGGATAAAGGCTCTTTAGACGATTTCTTAGTTGTAGCCATTTTAAGTTTGAAAAGATTAAATCAGGTATTGTTTTAGAAAAAAAGTAAATCGTAAGTATCAACCCATGTGATTAAGTACGAAAAGATTTGATTAAAGGGTGATTATAGTTTAAAAAAGTAAAGAGCGACTAAAAGGCAGATGTCTACGTCGCCATCTTGAAACTCCGCCCCTGGAGGCAGAAGCTAAAGGTGTTACCATGACCCTCACAGTTCCCGAATTAAACTTCATCGAAAATCTGTGGATAGACCTCAAAAGAGCAGTGATTGCAAGACGGACCAAGAATCTCACAGAACTTGAAGCCTTTTGCAAGAAAGAATGGGCGAAAGTCCCCAAACAAGAATTGAAAGTCCCTCAGCTGGCTAAAGAAAGCGTTTAAAAACTGATTTTTGACAAAGGTGGACTCACCATGCAGGGGGTCCTGTTCCTTTTTTGTTATTTTGAAACTGTGCGTCTTTCTCGGTACCATATCCGATGTGGATGTTGGTGACTATGGTTTGCCAAATAGATATATCCCTCTTTCTTTGGATGACTTCTATTTCCATTTGTTGTACCTAAGCCGAGGTATTCCTCTAGGTTTGCTCCCCTCGATCTTTCCTGAGAGTTTGAGTTTTTCTATTTCATCTTTCCGCATGATCTGTTGTAGGAATATGTGTCGTATTTCTCTTATTGTTGAAATGAGTGATCTAACTGCTTCTGCTCTTCTGAGAACTCCCTCATTTGATTTGTGCGTGGTCCATGATATTTTTAACTTGAAACTGTAAAATATGGAAGTTAGCTTAATCTTACTTATAATATTAAGAACATTTGTCACCGTAAACTTTCTGCCTTTTGGAAATCAGGTCACCTTTTACTCGCTTACCTATTCACAATCACAGAAATTTTGACAAGGGGTGTCCAAACTTTCGCATGCCACTGCACATTTGTTTTTTGCATAAATTGATTGCTTTCTGCAGGCGCGCAGAGTGTTATTTTCTCAAACCAGCGAAAGCGTTTACTACATCCAGGAGGATTCATCGAATCCTTAGATCCAGATAGTCATGGAAGAGCGATATAACTTGTTTATATCTTAGCAACTGACAGGTGAAGGACACATCAGAACACTTTTTGATTGTCAGAAACTTGACATCCCAGAGGGTTCAAACAAACGTTTTGACTTTTACTGCTTTCATCTCGTCTTTGCAGCTCTCTTAATCACTAAGGCAAACACCAGACATATTGCTAATTTAAAGAAGGTGCTGGGTGTTAACAATTCAGTATTTTAACGCCATATTCAGAATTTTCTTCCACATCCCCCTTTTTGATCATAAGATCAACTCCACAGATCGGTGTCTGTAAAAGGGGGACTCATTCCACCAAATATGTTCCCAAATGCCCCCCAGCCCCCAGTGTTGTTATAGTTGTTGAATTCCTCTGACCCTATGATTCTGTTTTACACTTCTCTGGATATGGTCAGCTGATTAGGTTATGTTTTCGCATTCATCTGGAAATAGGTACAACATTCTTACCACAATAACGACACATATTCCTCCATATTAAGCTAAAGTAAAATCTAAGGTCATTTTGTCTGGCTCAGAAGTTAAGCACTTAATCTGCCATTTTTTTTGTTCCCTCCCGGGCTGTGGCAGTATCGTCAGTTAATGTTTTAAGGCTGAGACTATATTGATCATAAGGACCATAAGATAAAGGAGCACAAGTAGTTCATTGGTCCTATCGTGATCGTGTCTGCTCCGCCATTCAATCATGGTGTGATCTAATTCATCCGGTCAACCCCATTCCCCTGCTTTCAACCCATACCCTTTGATGCCCTAGCTAATCAAGAACCTATCTATCTCCACCTTTAATACACAGAACGTCTATGCCTCCACAGCCATTCGTGGCAACAAATTCCATAGATATAACACCCTCAGGCTGAAGTAATTTCTCCGAATCTCAGTTCTAAATGGATGTTCATCAATCCTGTAGTCGTGCCCTCTTGTGCAAGAATCCCCTACCATGGGAAATAACTTTGCCATATCTTATCTAGTCAGGCATTTTAACATTCGGAATGTTTCTATGAGATTTCCCCTCATTGTCCTGAACTCCAGGGAATACAGCATAAGAGCTGACAGACCTCCCTCATGCAATAACCCTTTCATCCCTGGAATCATCCCTGTGCATCTTCTCTGAGCCCTCTTCAATGCCAGAATGTCCATTCGAAAATAAGGAACTCAAAACTGCACACAATACTCCGTGTGTTCTTCCGTATGCCGTACAGAGCCCCAACATCACATCCCTGCAATTAGATTCTATACTTCTGGAAATGAATGCCAATAATGTATTCGCCTTCTTCAAAAAACCGACTCATCCTGGAGGTTAACCTTCAGGGTATTTTGCACTACGATTCCCAAGTTCTTTCACATTTCTGCATTTTGAAGTCTACCCCACCTAAGTAATAGTCTGCCGTTTCTTTCTTCCACAAAAGTGCATGACCATACACTTCCCAACATAATATTTCATTTGCTACTGCCTTGCCCATTCCCCTAAAAGATCTGAGTCTCGCTGCAAGCTCTACGGTTCCTCAACACTACCCCTGCCACACCTATCTTTGTATCACCGGCAAAGTTAGCCACAAATCCATTAATACCGTAGTCCAAATCATTGACATGCAGCATACAGAGCAGTGGTCCCTACAACTAACCCTGTAGATCACCACTGGTAACCGGTGGTGAGCCAAAATAGGATCCAGGATGAAGAGATCATTACTCCCCAACGCCATTCGGCTCTACAATTCAACCACCAGGGGCAAGACATGTTAAGTGCTGGGGTTAGGACTGAGCTTATGTTACCACTCAATGCACTTTAGTAAACTATTTAAGAACTTTTTAAAAGCTATTTATTAATGCTTTTTGGGAGGGTGACTTTAGATGCATATCATATTTATACTGTTAAATACTGTATGTAATTAGTTTTGCTACAATAAGTGTAAGGGACTGGACAAAATGTTGAATTTCCCCTTGGGGATGAATAAAGTATCTATCTATCTTCCTATCTATCTATCTATCTATCTATCTATCTATCTATCTATCTATCTATCTATCTAGTCGCCAGCTTCCGCTCGTAATACATGTTTTCCTTCCAAATGACCTTCTTAATTTAATTCTGTAAGTTTTTAAAAAGCTCCCTAATCCTCTATCTTCAAACTACCTGTGGTTCCTTGTATCCCCTCTCTTTTGCTTTTACTTAGGCTTTGACTTCACTGGTCAGCCACAGTCGTGTCCTTCTTTCCTTCTTCTCTTTCAATATTTCTTCTGATATTGAATTTACCTGTCTTGCACTTCCCTAATTTTCCGTAGAAACTGCAGCCATAGCTACTCTGTCGTCCTTCCTGCAAAAGTCCCTTTCTAGTCAACTTTTGGCCAGTTCCCCTCCAATGCCATTGTAATTTCTTTTATTCCACAAAAATACCGATACATTGGATGTTATTTTCCCTCTTAGATTTCAATGTGAACTTGATTATAATGTGATAACTATTTTCCGAGGGTTCCTTTACCTTAAGGTCTCTTATCATCTCCGGATTATCACAACACCTGAATCACACACCTGATTCAGCACAGCCTATTCGGCTTAACAACAAACTGTTCTAAAAAGCCATCCCTTAGTCTGTCTACAAGTTCTCTCCCTTGAGGTCGAGTACTGACCTGCTTTTAGAAACCCACAACTCCTCGGTAAGTAGAACGGATGATACTTAATCATTAGATGTGCCAGGTTTGGAGATCGAGAATAACAAACTGCTATGTCCGAACACCACGAAGGACTTCTTATACGACCCAGCATTCGTGGACTATAATGTTCTCTAATTCGTGTTTCCATGCCAACAAGATACTGGGTAGATGAAGCTTTGCTTCCTTACGTGTCAGTGGGGGTTGGAGTCGTATTCTCCTTCATCTCTACTGGCATTTCTAAGAGATTAATCCGCTCAGATCATCAGCAGACTGTGGAAATGTGATCGGAGATCCGGAAGTGAGGAGTAAAATGGCTTTGTCATTACACGCCTGTGTGTCTAAACATTCTCTTCCTATTCTGTGTATGGTGACGGGCTGTTCAAATTTTGGGTACAATATTTAGAATAAGAAACGAAAATCTTAACAGAGTAATGCATTTTGCAGTAGCTCCTTTGAAGTGTTGAACGAATAATATTGCAATCAATGCGTGTAATATCTCCGAGGATCGACACACATTGCATTGTGACACAATATGCAAACATAGACCGGTGTATTTGTTCACTGATCTGTAGCTGATGATGTTGACAACTTTGTGACACTAATTAGCTCAGCGAACTGTCACTTTGCTGCATATAAATTCATTGAACGACTCAACAGTACACACAGATTTTTGGCCGATTGACTCGTCGCTACTTGACGTTGAAAATGGGATATCCGGCTATTTACTACGTAGTGAGCGTTTACTATCCCGTACTTGCGGCTGTTGGTATACTTCGTGAGTTACTAGCTTTGTGTTCTCTCTGCGCCCACTTAACTGTTCAACTGTCGCTGTTATGCCTAACACATGTTCTGCCAGGCCTGGTTGGTGTTTACAGATTGCTCGGGATTCAGCCATATCGTAAGCTTTGCAAACTGGAGACAATCCACTGCACCGCTGTGCAGATGTGGGGCTCAGGCGGACTGAGTTTCCTCTCTTTGATTCCAAGCTGACGTAGCGCAGCATAGGACCTGCGGAACTCCAAACATTAATTAATTTACTGAGTAATACGGAACAAATAATGAGCACCTTCCACACACAGATGACATTTTCTTCTTTTACTTACAGTAAATATAATGGCGATTGTGATCCTTTCTCGAGGAAACTGTGGGCTCTCGAAATGCATCACACGTTACTTGGTAGGAATGGCAACCGCGGATCTCCTGGTAGTTATCGTTACAGCTATCATGGAACAGTCTAATATAATTTATAGCTACGCTGATTTCCTGTTCATTACGCCGATCTGCGCTCTGATACTTCTGCTCAGTCTTGCCACCATGGACTGTTCCGTTTGGCTGACAGTCGGTTTCACCTTCGATCGTTTTGTTGCAATATGTTGTCAAAAGCTACGTGAAAGATATTGCAGGGAGAGAACTGCAACTGTTGTTATAGCGACTGTTGTTGTAGTGTGCTGTGCAAGGTGCATCCCGTTTTACTTTATAGTGGAGCCGGAGGTCATAATAAACAACATTCCATGGCGCTGCGTCTTCACGTTAGAATATTTAACGTCACCAGCTTGGAAAGGCTATGAGCAATTTGACAGTATCTTCACACCGTTATTACCAATTTGTTTAATTCTATTGTTTAACGTTTTAACAGTCAGACACATTGTTTTGGCAAATAGAGTCCGTCGAGGTCTCCGGAACAACAGTGCGGATCAGAATGATCCAGAATTGAAGAACCGAAGAAAGTCCATGATTCTGTTGTTTGCCCTGTCAGCCAATTTCATATTACTGTGGTTTCCCTATGTCGTGCCCTCCATGAACTGGCAAGTGCAGAATTATTCATACAAAGACAAATACTTGAATACCCCAGTATATATCCTGCAGCAAGTTGGATTCCTGATGCAGTTCCTTTGTACCTGCACCAATACGTGCATCTACACACTTACACAGAGGAAGTTTAGAGAGGAGCTCAGAAATGGAGTGAAAAATCTGTTCACACGAAATGAACGATGCTGGAGTTAAGGAGCTCCTGATGGTTGGACATTACCTAAAGTTTATTATCCTTGATTTTTTAATATTATTTATGAATTTCACCAGGTCTTTAACACTCAGCAGCCTCATATTGTTTTAATAGAAAATGCTAGCAACGGAACTAAATGCTGATGGATGTACATTGTTGGTTTAGAAACGGAACTCTGGGAATGGTACTTATGGAATGTTGTATGAGTATAAACATATTAATCTCATGGAGAGTTGATGTCAGGGGAAGGAACATCGAAAGCTTATCATTTCAATTGAACACTCAGAAATATATACTTCTGCTTAACTGTGCAGTGCTGGGGTGGGTCGGTTGGCAGCAACAAGCTGAACATGAAGATTTTATTAAAAAAAACCCTATATAAAGACTGTATATATCAAACCAGCTACTACACATGGTTTGTTTTCAGTATTTGTTGAAGAATTTGTGAGGGTCATCCAATCATTAGAACCGCCATCATGTATTGGGATATAATGTTGGCCCGAGGAAACAGGCATTGCCATTCATGTTTACAGTTGGAGGAAGCGGCAATGTATTTAATCGTCTCTGTTTCTTCTGAGAATTACCTACAGTTGGAGATCAGGCTTTTGGGTTATATTTTCGTTTGGAGGTACCGTAAAACTCTCTCAGATGTAATCATTCATGCACCATTTTCGTTTGACTTCTTTAGTTTACATCAATTGTTTACGCAAATTTCAATCAAAAATTAACATTACCTTTCAGTTGTCACTGATATGTATAAGAAATTATGAACTTCACAGAGGAAATATGGATTATTGAATTTTATTCTGATGTAACGACAGAGATTAGGTATATTTCCAAATGTCGGTTAAGCATGGGAGATTGTCCTTCAGCTGAAATGCTGCATCCATGTCTCTCTTTCTTAATCTAACAAACGTTGTCTGCTTCAGAATAAAAAATAGAAAAACATCCTGCAGATTCCAGTAATTAAAGCAACATACACAAAATGCCTAGGTCCTTCGGCAAGACTGAGAACAAAAAGATAAGGTGCAGTGGAGGATATAGGGTTGAAGAGAGGAACTGAAGATGATAGGCGAAACCGGGAGCGGGTGGGATGAAGTAAAGAGCTGAGAAATTTGTGCTCTAATTAGTGTCTGCCACCACTGACTGTGCATCCCAAGGTGAGATTAATACTTCCGCGCCAATCGCATAAAAATTGTCTCATTACCTTTGTCACACGTTCTTTGTGCTTTGGTTCCATTTTCCATTTTTATCACATGAATGATTGTTGAGTTTAACGACCTTTCTGATTGGGTATTACTTATAATTTCTAACTGATGGACATATCATGGACATATCCATCACATAAATGTTTCTCTGATCTTCTTTTCTTTTTCATGCGCTTTCTGCTTCTCACTGTGTGCGCGATGCCCCCTTTCACTATTGTCATGCTCCAAGACATAGTGATTAAAGAGCAACATCTCGCTTTAACAATGGTATGTGATTCGCTTTCCCCGAATATCCATGATGGTCGGCTGACATGTCGGTTTCCTCAACTTCCCTCCGATATCTCTCAACTAATGTTACACCTCTATGATGTTTTTTAGAAACAATAGTTAAATGAATTTATTGAAAATGAGAATCAGCTGAGGTCAGTCCATTTAAAGCAACATAACAGTCTCAGATAACCTGAAATATATATAACAAAAACACTCCCATTGCAATTTACGTTACTTGCGATTCATCATACGCATTAAACGTTTGAATCTGCGCGGAATGCAGGGCGATTCGGAAAAAAAAAGAAATGCAGTCATCTCCAGACATGCCGCCAAACCGGACGATTATTTATAATATTCGTGTCAATTCACGCTGACCAATCTGCGTTCGTTGGAAACTTATCCCAGATTTTTATCACTTATTTCAGTCAATTTATGGGCGATGGTTATCCTGTTCCACAGAAACCGTGGTCTCTCTAAATGCACCACTCGCTACCTTGTGGCCATGACGGTAGCAGATTTCATTGCCGTTAACATCGCTGTCATAATACTTCAAATTTATATTATCTGTTGGTTCATTAATTCCCTGTTCACAACTCCGATCTGTTCTCTGATTCTTCTTCTACGGCTCGAAATTATTGACTGTTTTCACAATCGATCGCTATGTCGCCATCTGCTGGCAAAGCCTGCGGCAGCGATATTGCACCTAAAGAACAGCGACTGTGCTGGTGCCGGCGGTGAGTGCAGGAAGCTGCGCGAAAGCTATTCCATTCTACTTTGCAGTGGACCAATGGCGATGCGTCGCCGCTGCTGAATATTTTACGTCACCTTTCTGGAGAGCCTACCAGGTACCAGGTATTGTGACTCCGGTCCTACCCATCTGCTTAATTCTGCTGCTTAATACATTAACTGTTCGAAGCATATTATCTGCTAGTCGAGTTCGCCGGGAACTCCTCAAAAGTAATATAAATAAGAAGGATGCAGAGGCGGAGAACAGGAGGAAGTCAAAGATTTTGTTGTTCGCTCTGTCAGCCAATTTCATTTTACTGTGGACACCCAATGCCGTACACACATTGAAATGGCAGGCTGTAAATTATTCCTACACAGACAGATATTACAGCTCACCGGCCTACATCCTACAGCAGTTTGAGTATATGTTGGAGTTCCTCAGTACCTGCACCAACACGTGTATCTAGGGCCCAACACAGAGGAAATTCAGAGAGGACCTGAAGAATGGGATTAAGTATGTGTTTACACTAAATGGGAGCTTCAGTAAATAAAATGTAATCCCCAATTGTTTATGATTGAGACCATTCCTTCCTATTATTAACGAAGAAGGCTGTTTCCAGAGTAATCTGTTTTGGTGAGAGTGATGGATTCCACGATTCGGCACAGTAGGTGGCAGGCTGCGATTCTCACTGCAGACTATTAATTCATGATCATAATTCCAATGATCACGGCGGCTGAAGACAGAGATCACGAAGCTGTGAGAATCTCAGCAAGATTGTGTCAGTTTTATAAACAGTAAACAAACAGTAGACAGATGGTACGGAAGTAAAAACCCAATACGATTAAGAAATTATAGCAGCCGCTCAATCACAATTTGTCTGTTTCATGTGTGTTGGCAAGGATTGTGTGCTTATGTTTTCAGATTTTCTGTATATAATCGTTATAGAATTAAGGGTGTGTAATGTGGAATCAAGCTCAGGGGTTTGGTGAGTGAGACAGAAGACATTGAGTACGAGTAAGCATGTTAATCATTTTTGTACAAACAGTGAAATATTCCACCAAATATCGAAGTCCCCGAGGTACACAGGCTGAAACCTAAACATTCGACAGGCAGATGCTTAGCTAAGAGTGCGTGTGGACACACTGTCCCAATAGTTCTTCAGCACTGCTCGCGAACTCAGATTGGACAGAATACTCTAGAGGCAAAAGAAAAAGAGGCCCAGCAGTTCACAAACCCTTGAAGTACCTGAAACCGGACACCGATACCGTGGCACACAAGGCAACCGATGAAAAAAGCACTGCATTCTTGAAACGGGCCAGTCGATTACCGGCACTTTAGAAGCGGTGTTCGGTGTAGTAAAAACCACCTGCCCGCCCCCCCCCCCCCCGCCCCACCTAGCATAGCACTCCCCCACCACATGCCACAGTTCCTATAATGTTCCTGCGAACAGGTCGGTGCTCCAGTGCTCAGGAGTAGCGAAATATGAGGGATCCATTCCAGGCATGTGAAAAGCATGGCCATTGCAGTTCGCTTCTGCTGACGCATTTCATGTCCTCGAATATGGTATAATTGTGAAGCTTTGTATGTTCATGGGGTGTTAATGCTTTCAGCTGATTTTTAAGTAGGGATAGAAATACAGTGTATTGAGCGTTTTTTGAAAATATCACTTAACACTTTTTTGTGACCAGTAAATCGAACATCAGAAGGCAACGAGAAGGTCTACTGCGTAATAAGCTGTCAGTACGTGCTATGCAAGGTGAATTATGTTGAATTACAGAGTTTGAGTTTGACTCTCCCGCACAGTCTGTACTTCTCGGGAAGACAGGCTAGTCGTTTAGATTGAGATTACATTATATCTAAACTCACCTGTTTGAAATACCATTTTGAGACTCTGCAGCCTCAATGCATGGAGACTGCAGAGTCTGTAGGATCTACATAGCAGACCGTTCTATCTAACGTGAACACGAATCATTCAGGATCATAATTCATGTCAACAAAAGACCAGCTATATATTTTTCAATAACCCACTAAAGCGGGGGCAGGCCAAGGATACATTTACTGCAAACAGCAGCCTCAGAAAAAATAATACAATAAAAAAATAGATGGTTTAAGGAGTATTTGTGCGTTCTCCCTGTGATCACATGGATTTTATCAGGGTGCCCCCTTTTTCTCCACAGTCCAAAATCGTAGCGATCGGTTGGTTAATTCGTTACTCTCAAATGCACTGACATTGCAATATGGTTAGGTCGGGCAATTGGTGGACGCCGCGGCTCAAAGACCCGAGAAGGAGTAAACCGTGCTCTCAATAGATAAATAACAAGTAAATGAATTAGTTAATAAATGCAGACACGCATACATACATATATAATGTATATTAATGGCTGAGATAATGAGAGGGTAGTCCAGTCGGATCGATCTCACTTTCAGCAGATTGACCTTCGTAAGAAGTTAAGATTCAACCGGAGAAACGAATTAATGGAACAACTTGGAGTATGGAACAACTTCTCGCACTCAGATGTGCTACCGGAGGCCTGGCAAATAACCAATGCTTTTCGATTATTCAAGAGATGAAAGAGGAATAACAGAAACATAGAACACCTACAGCACAATACAGGCCCTTCGGCCCAGAAAGTTGTGCCGAACATGTCCGTACCTTAGAAATTAATAGGGTACTCATAGCCCTCTAGTTTTCTAAGTTCTATGTAAATATTCAAAAGTCCCTTAAAAGACCCTATCGCATTAGCCTCCACCGCCCTTGCCGGCAGTCCATTCCTCCACTCACCACTCTCTGCGTAAAAACCTAATGCATCCCCTCTGCACCTAAAACCTCTGCCCTCTGGTGACAGCCATTTCAGCCCTGGGAAAAACCCTCTGACAATCCATACGATCAATGCCTGTCATCATATTATACCTCTCTCTCAGGTTACCTCTCATCCTCCGTCGCTCAAGGAGAAAATGCCCAGTTCGCTCAACCTGTTTTCATAAGGCATGCTCCCTAACCCAGGAAACATCCTTGTAAATTTCCTCCGCACCCTTTCGACGGTCTCCATATCCTTCCCGTAGTGAGGCGACCATAACTGAGTAACGTACCCCAAGCGGGGTCTGATCAGGGTCCTATATAGCTGCAACATTACCTCTCAGCTCCATAATTCAAGTCCACGATTAACGAAGGCTAATACATCGTATGCCTTATTATCCACAGAGTCAACCTGCGCATCTGATGTGTGCGTCCTATAGGACACTAATATCCCTGGAACCTCCACACTGCCATGAGTCTTATCCTTAATACTATATTCTACCATTATATTTGACCTACCAAAATGAACCAGTTCACACTTATCTGAGTTGAACTCCATCTGCCAGTTCTCAGCCCAGTTTTGTATCCCATAAATGTCCCCTGCAATCACTGACAGCTCTCTACACTATCCACAACAACCCCAACCTTTGTGTCATCAGCAAACTTACTAACCAAGAATAAGGTCCCAGAGCACATCCCTGAGGCACACCACTGGTCACCGGACCATACAGAATATGACCCGTCTACAGCCACTCTTTGCCTTCTGTGGACAAGCCAGTTCTGGATCCACAAAAGCAATGTCAACTTGGATCCCATGGCTCCTTACTTTCTCAGTAAACCTTGCATGGGGCACTTTATCAAGTGCCTCGCTGAAATCCAGATACACTGCATCTACTGATCTTCCTTAATCAATGAATTTAGTCACGTCCTCAAAAAATTCAATCAGGCTCGTCAGGCACGATCAGCCCTTGACAAATCCATGCGGATTATTCCTAATAATATTATACCTCTCCAAATGTTCATAAATCATGCCTCACTGGATCTTCTCCATCAAGTCACCAACCACTGAAGTAAGACTCACTGGTCTATAATTTCCTGGGCTATCATTTCTCCCTTTATTGAATAAGGGAACAATATCCTACTGAACCTCACCTGTCCCCTTTGATAATGCAAACGTCATCGCTAGAGGCTCAGAAATCCTATTCCTCGCCTCCCACAGCAGCCTGGGTTACATCTCATCCGGTCCCGGCGACTGACCCAACTTGATGCTATCCAGAAGCTCTAGACAACCTCTTTTTTAACATCAAAATGCTTAAGCCTTTCAGTCCGCTGCAAGTCATCATTACAATCACCAAGATCCTTTCCCATAATGATTACTGAAGTAAAGTATTCATTAAGTATCTCCACTATTTCTTCAGGTTCCATACATACTTTAACTCTGTCACACTTGTTAGGTCCTGTTCTTTACGTCTTATCCTCTTGCTCTTCACATATTTGTAGAATGCCTTGGGGCTTTCCTTAATCCGGCCTACCAAGGCTCTCATGGTCCCTTTTGGCTCTCCTTGTTTCCTTCTGAAGCTCCTTCATATCAGCCATATAATCGTCTAGTTCTCTAATTTTACCGAGATCTCTGAACCTTTTTTTATGCTTTTCTTTTCTTCTTGACTACATTTACTACAACATATGTACACCACGGTTCATGGACCCTATCATAACTTCCCTGTCTGATTGGAACATGCCTATGCAAAATTCCACAAAAATATCCCCTGAGCATTTGCCACATTTCTTCAGTACCTTTCCCTGACAACACCTGTACCCAATTTAAGCTTCCAGGTTCCTGCCTGAAAGCCTCATAATCCCTCTTACTCTAATTAAACGCTATTCTAATTTACCTGTTGCTATCTCTCTCCACTGCTATCGTAAAGGAGATAGAATAATGATCATTATCACCTAAATGCTCTCCTCCTGAGAGATATGACACCTGACCATATTCATTTCCCAATACCGAATCCAGTACAGTCTCTCATCTTGCAGGCCTATCTACATATTTTGTCAGGAAACCTTTCTGAACACACCTAACAAACTCTACCCCATCTAAATCTCGTGCTCTCGGAGATGCCAATCGACATTTGGGAAATTAAAATCTCCCATCACAACAACTCTGTTATTATTACACCTTTCCAGGATCTGTTACCCTATGTGCTCCTCGGTATCCCTGTTACTATTAGGCAGCCTATCAAAACACCCAGTAAAGTTATTGACCCCTTCCTGTTCCTAACCTCCACACACAGAGACTCCGTAGACAATTCGTCAATAACGTCCACCAATTTAGCAGCCGTGACCTTATTTCTGATCAACAGTGCCACGCCCCCTCCTCTTTTGCCTGCCTTATAGTTTATTTCTGAAACATCTAAAACCCGGCATTTGATGTAACCATTCCTGTACCTGAGCCAGCCAAGTTTCGGTAATGGCCACCACATCTTAGCTACAATTACTGTTCCACGCTATAAGCTCATCCGCTTTGTTCACAATATTCCTTGCGTTAAAATAGACACATTTCAAACCGTCGGTCTTAGCGCGTCCCTTCTCTATTACCTGCCTATCCACCCTCCCACACTGTCTCCAACCTATCTATATTTGTGGGCCAACCGTCTCTTCCCTAGTCTCTTCATTTCGGTTCCCACCCCCTAATATTTCAAGTTTAAACTCTCCCCTGCAAACTTAGCAAAACTCCCCACCAGTATGTTGATCCCCCTGGGATTCAAGTGCAACCCATCCTTTTTATGCAGGTCACACCTGCCCAAAAATGCTGGAAGTCATAGCTTGGTGAGACTCTTTTCAGTGGTGGTTTGTCATAATTGTTTGGGTGGAGATCACTTCTAATGATCCTCGCCATTTCATAAAATTGTTCAACCACACATTTTCACCGAACATCCTCCGTCCTACTAAACCAAAAAAACGTTGCAAATTAGAGCAACATCTGTCAAAAGAGCGTTGCCTTTCTGATACAGGTTGCTTTACTAACGGAGAGAAATAAAAGTGGAGCAAAAATTGGCACAAAGGGTAATTTTCTTCTGTCTATTCCAGTACAATATGTAAAACAGTCTATACATATTTTTCTCCAAAGTTTTCAAGCATCGGCTGATGATTGAAATATACACGACCATCTCTTCGATAGAGTGTCCCGTGTTATCTCATACATGATGTCAGGGTAACAACGGTGACGCGAATACATTTCAATTCAGCGGTTAGTTCGAATACAAGAGAATATGAGAGTAAGAATAAATAAGACAACATAACATAAAACTTTATTTATCCCGAAATAAATCTTTGTTGCAGGGGTACTTAGTCAGAGATATATAAATTTTAAAAAAATACTAATTAAAAAGTAACTGTGCAAACTACCGATGTGCAATGTAACCATAAACGTATATAGTTAAGGGGGAGGAATTGTAGATTGGAATAGCCACACAGTGGGGCAGCTCGGTGGAAAAAGTCTGGTACCAAAGGTGCTCCTCTGTCTGTCCAGTATGTCAGGGAGGGGTGGGAGCAATTGTTCATATTGCTCCGTAGCTTCTACAGAACCCACAGATCAGACACAACCACCAGGGAATCCAGTTACATCCTCTTATCAGAAACAATCTTCCTTACGAGTTTATTGATCTCCTTGGCGTCAGCTGCTCTCACCCTGTCGCCCCAGAAGACTGGAATAGGATGCTGGCCAGCACTGAGTCGCAGAGCATCTGCAGCACAGTACTGCGGACGTTGAATGACTGGAGCCCCCATAGGAAGTACAGCCGGCTCTGCCCTTGTCCCTTCTGGTACAGAGGCTCTGTCTGTTTAGTCCCGTTCATTGTCGAGGTGAGCTCCCTGGCACCAGAAATCCCGAACGATTTCCACATCTGCTCCCTTGATGGGGATGGGAATGCAGGGTGTCCAACACCTACTTTTTTTTTACGTGATATTGAGCAGCATGTTATTCAGCCCTTTATGCAAAGTTGTCCGACTCTCGTGTTTATTCAGCTACCGGGTCCGATCTGATACAGCCCACAACGGCTGAATCTGCAGGTAACAGGACTTCACCTGATATCTGGAAGTCCGAGTTAAACGGTAAAGCGGAAGGTGGACTGGGCATTGCCCCTGTGCTGCAACACAGTAACTGTTACACAGCTCTGGAGTCTCACACACTGTAGCCATCTGGACAGGTAGTCAGTGATCCAGGAAAACAGTGAAGCATCCACCTGCATCCCCGTGAGCTTACTCCCGAAAAAGCAGGCCGTGTCGTGGTAAAAACCTAGAGAAATCAAAGAACATGATTCTCATCGTGCTGCCTAGCTCGTCCAGATGGGTTTAACCCCGTTGAAGCAGAAAAATAATAGCGTACTCGAGTCCAATATGTGTTTAGGAGGCAAAGTGCAAGCGGTGCATTGATGGATTTGTAATGATCTGTAGGTGTGTCAGCCACAGTCTTTCTAATGATTTCATAACATGTGAAATCGGCGCCACTGGTCTGCAATCCCTGGGCCTGGTGGTACATGTCTTTCTGAATTCTGCAACGAGGTAAAGTGTTTTCCACAGAACAAGCAACCTCTCCAGACTGAGGCTCGGATCAAAGATGTATTGAACGACGGCACCCAGCTGCGCAGCGCACACATCGCGTGTCCTTGGGCTGATGCCATCCATGCCATTCCCCTTGGTTGAGTGAAGCCTGCTGTTCTCTCTCTGCCAGTTTAGCTGTGACCGTTCAGGTGTCTACGGAAATTGGTTGTACGGTGTCCTTGGAGAGAAACGGAGGGCGAGGCATGAGCTGGGGATCTGGATAGATTGTAAAGGGTGAACTGAAGCCTCCTTATCAAACCTGTTAAAAAAAAATCAATTCGTTGGTCTTGTCCCGGCCCCCGTTCAATCACCTGTTCTCTGGTCTTTTTGTACACTGTGATCGTTTTCGTACAAATCCACATCTTTTGTGTTGTTCTGGTGTAGTAATTGTCTGTAAAGCATCTGGTAATTGTCAAGTTTCTGAACGGTTATTATTGTGTTTTGTGTATTATTGTTTCCAAGTTTCACAACATCCGCGGTTATGACATTCAGGACTGAAATAGCCCGTGAAGCGATTAGATTCTAACTTAACGCCTTTCTCTCATTTTTGCAAGTCCACGTTCTGCTCTGCTATAATGATTACATTTCACATGGGGCGAATTCCAAGTAGCATTGATGAACAGAAAAGCTTTATTCAAGCACCAGAAACTCGCGTCTCGGACAAACCTTGCAACCCGGACATTGAACAAGTTTCACAAAGAATTGCCCATCCTTTTTGAGCAATAAAATGTATTTCACAATGGCACAACTAACAAAAACAAAGTTAATTGTGTTTGTTCAGTGGCCTGTGTCTGATTGGAGTAATGAGTGGCTCCCCGGATTGTCCCAGTGGATCTCCGTTCTACTATATAAAAGCTGCATAAATACTTTGACAGTACGCAGGCCGTTTGGAACAACTTTGTCCAACCGTTCGCAGCCTCCTACAGAAGATGGCATATGCCACTATTTACGAGGCAGCTCGCATCTATTATCCGATCCTTGCAGCGGCCGGCATTCCAGGTACGTCACTACATCGGTTGTTATTTGAGTGCTTTTGTCTTCCTGTTGCTTGTGACCCTTACAGCAAACTGACACGGCTGCAGTCTAGTCACCAATTTCACCATTTTAGTTGGTGGCAATGCTATTTTTTTTTGTCGATTCCTGACACGACTTGAAAATTGTGTAATTTTTGGGATGCGTTTCCTCTGCCCGAGCCCACATTTACATCGAAGCAATTGTTCCAATAGGGACAAATCCTTCATTCAGAGCCGCAGCAACTCTTCCAAACTGATTTGCAGTGAATTGCTGAAGACGGGATATATCATTCACAGCACAACAAATTATTCCTTATTTCATCCTTGACAGGCAACTACGTAAGAGCGATCTGAATTTCTCTAACATTGACACTTTTCTTACAAACTAAGTCAATGCGGTTAGAAGGTCGATGTGTCCATTCGTCAGATACATTCCGGGTCTCCGCTCTGTTCATGATGAAACAACTGAGATGTGGACTGCGCTGGGCACAAACCAGGATCGTTCCGCTTCATTGAAAAGCCGCAGTAAAAAGGTTGTTTGGATTTGTACGAAGCGGAAGTCTTCCACAAGCAGGAACATGCGACCAATCAACCTTGTTTCTCATTTTGGGTGATCAAAGTGATCAGAGATACTCCATGGCTTTAAAAGGACAATCAGAACAGTGCGAATGCAAACACAATGAGGAGGGAGAACAATTGAAGAAGCAAACGATTTAGGAGGAGAAAGCAGAGTACACAGCTTCTGTGAAAAGAAAAGCAGAAATAGCGTTTGGGATCGTAATCTCTTCATCGGCACTGGTCAATCGAGAAACTTGCTTCCCAGAGATGCAAGTTTATTTTATATCCGAGTGTCGAGAGAGAGTATAACTCTGATTTAATTTAATAACATCAAGCACATTGTAGCTAGAGAGCCAGAGCTCTGTTTGATGAATATAAAGACTGTCAAATACAGAGCTGCACCATCTGCCGCTGTCAGACGGGAGGGGATGACTGAGTGGGTGTCACGGATAGATGACGGGTCATTGCGATCAGATGGAGAATGAGACAATTCGCTGCAGATTAGTAACCAGAGATCATTGGATGAGCGTTTCGAGAAGAAGCTGGATAGTAATAACCTTTCTGGTGTTATATTCGGTCCCATTCCATTTCTGATAATCTCTGTCTGTGGTGCCATGACCCTTCTGAACGAAGCTGAGCAAAAACTTGAACGACAGCATCTCTTCCACACCAGAAACACATCACCCTTTAAGAATGAATATCAAATCTCTAATTTCGGGTATCCTGCACTCCCACCTGTACCGCGCCTCTCCGTCCGACTGCCGCCCGTTCACCTCTAAAACTGAACTCACCCTTTGTTTGTTTATCTATCAGCACAAAATGAATAGCAGGTGAGTTGGCAGCTCTGCGGCCTGAAGCTCTGGCAGTCTCTCTCTTTTTTTGTTAATTTTGTGTTCACAGTATCTTAACCCATTGCGATCAATGCAACTTGCTCTGAGGATCAAATTGACAGTTCATTGTATATACCAGACACAACTGCTTACTGTTACTGCACCATTGTCAGGAGGGGCCGGTTGCGGTAGGACTCAAGTGCAGATCAACGAATGTTCTTTTACCGGGATTGTACTAGCAGCCCCAGGGGCAACAGTTTTTCAACACCAGGAGGCAGGCACGAAGACGGAATGACAGGCGGAGGTCTTACTCGAGAAAGGCTGTCCGGCGAGAATTCACTATCGCAGGCTGGAACGACTCAGTTCAGGACTGGGACGAACATGCAGAGAGTGTGAGTCGAGGCAGGGTTTAAATGGACCAGGTAATGAGCGAGGACAGAAACAGCTGGGTCCTATTGAGGCGATAAGTGGGTAATTGGCGAGAGTCCGGTTAGGGAAGGGGCTGGTTCAAGACCCATATGACCAGGTGAAAGAAGGTAGAATTTAAAGGCTGTAGTGGTCCAGAGCTGTAAGCAGAGCCCTTTTGTGCAGGTTGGAACCTTAACAACCGTAGGAGTCACGGTGGCGAACACGGTCAATTTCTATTCTCTACCTCATCCCAATCCCACTGCAACACAAAAACAGCACGTTTCACTTCATTTCTAATTTTGCTGAATGATTTATTAACTTGAAACCTTAACCATTTGTTGTCCCATCTTTCGCAGAAAAAGTTGAGTTTTTTTCAACTATTTTCTCTATTTCTATTCAGACGACTGCAATATTTTCGGCAGGCCAATCCACCATGGCATATTCCTTTCCATTCATTACATCTCCACGTTTGGAAGCATTCGTTAAGTCAGTTATTCACATCCTCACTTCTTAAGCACAGGTACGCCGGTGAAGCAGGTGACGATACGGGTATTAGCGTGTGTGCAGTGCAATCAGCATCTTTCTCATTTGTAAATGTGGTGGAAAAGATTCGTTTGAACGTCTCTAAAGTTCATCACTGCTTTCTCTTTATATTGCAGTGAATTTAATGGCGATTGTGATCCTGTCCCGCGGAAAATGTGGACTCTCCAAATGTATCACTCGCTACCTGGTGGGAATGGCTGCGGCCGATCTCATTGTGGTTGTCATTACAGTTGTTGGGCAGAATATTAATAATCTGTACTCGTTCGCCAACTTCTTGCACATTACTCCGGTTTGCGCTCTGATGCTTGTGCTTAAAGCTGCAAGCCTGGATTGCTCTGTCTGGCTAACAGTTGCTTTCACGTTCGATCGCTACATTGCGATTTGCTGTCAAAATCTTCGGAAACGATACTGTACAGGTAGAGTGGCGACCGTAGTTACAGTGACAGTGGGAGTTGTGGGTTTTGTGATATGTATCCCGTTATACTTTGTCATAGAGCCTCATGTAATAATTAACAATGTACCTTGGCGTTGCGTCCCCATACCTGAATACTTCACTTCATCAGTGTGGAAGACCTATGAGTTGTTTGAAAGCATCAAAACACCGTTATTACCAATTTGTTTAATCCTTCTATTCAACGCTTTAACAGCGAGGCACATTATAGCGGCAAATAGAGTTCGTAAGGGACTCCGGAGCAACAATGAAAATCAAAAAGATCCTGAGGTAGAGAGTCGGAGAAAGTCGATTATTTTGTTGTTCGCTCTGTCAGGTAATTTCATTTTACTGTGGGTGTCCTACATCATACACTCTATGAACTGGCAAGCGGTGAATTATTCCTTCACAGACAAACATTTGAATACACCGACTTACATCTTTCAAGAATGTGGTGCTATGCTGATGTGTCTGAGTACCTGCACCAATACTTGCATCTATGGGCTGACGCAGAGAAAGTTCAGAGAGGAGCTGAAAAATGGGATGACATATGTGTTGACATTGAATGGCTTGCTATGTAAATAACAGATATACCATCACTGGATCCTGTTTGAAGTTGGAAATATTCCAGAGAAGTTATTATATTTGTCAGCATTCCGTAAACCCACATATCTAGACTGATAGAATTCACACATTGGAAGACTAAACACTATAAATAAATGGAATAAATATGATTATTTCACTGGTGAGTCAATTGACACATTTATAACTTTGGCTCTCAACGACGTGACTTATAGGGAATGGGTTTTAATAAGGAAATCATCCCCGCTGGCAAAATTATACCCCGAAAATGCAACACGATGTGATCCAATTTATTATTCCACGCTGCTTTGACAGTCGTCGTCAAATTGATGTTTTATTTTAAAGTTAACTTTGATAATAGCAGGGATAACTAATTTGGCAGACTCGTCTCTGCACTTCACAGCACTAGTAATTCCTGCATAAAAGATTGTCTTAAGCCGAGTAACTTTGCCTACAAAACATTATCTCTTGTTATTTAATCACTTTAAATTGAAACTGTTTTTAGCCTTTTCCAATTCACTCGGGAACTTTGCTTTAGTTTTCCATGTTGTTAGATTATTTTGTTTCGTCATGAAGTATTTGCTGTTTTCGTCCTCCACAACTGAGGAAGTTGCTGCACCTTCCCATCAGTTCTTAACTGTCTATTATGCATGGACACGGATCGTCATTAAAAACAGATCACACTTTGGCTACTATTCACTGTCTTAGACCTGATCAGCGGTGGTGATGAATCAGCTTCTCGGAGGGAGACATACATTCTGTCTGGTTGGTGGCACTAAAACACCTGCTCACTCAATGTCAGAAAGATCAAGGAGCAGTTTATTGACTTCAGGAGGAGACAACGGGAGGTCCGTGAGCCCGTCCTCATCCGGGGATTGGAACTGGATAATGTCAGCCCCTTTAGATTCTCGGTGTTTTCATTTGATGTGTCTGTTCTGACCCAGTATGTAAGTGCCATTACATTCAAAGGCGAGTTCATTTCTTGTTCTCAATATTTATTGATTATTCCTAGATTTCCGTCCTCCTCGCTCTCCTCCCGAAAGAGACCGTGAACTCCAATCAGCTTAGACATACAATATAGCATAACAATACTCCATTGGTTAGTTTCCCCCTTATCGGTAGTCATAACTCATACACACCAGACACAGAAACCCATTACAGCAATAAATAACATTACAGAGAAACCATTTCATTATAACACTACAGAGAAGCCATTTTGTTAGTCTGAACAGTTGACACCACTGTTACTCGTACTGAGAGTCCTACACCCCCCCCCCCCAAATTTAGTCATGCCCTCATGACGCTCAGATAATTTGCCAACACTTCCTGCAAAATATAAAGCCCCAGCCAAGTGTAGAACGCAGTGACATAACTCCCCCAAACAGTGGATAACACACCCTTTCCCCCGGGGGCTACATAGGCCAACCAATCTGATGGGGGGGCGCCTACTTCTCTGAGACCGGAGCATTCTCTCTTCTAACTCCTCCACCTCGGACGCTACAAAAGACTCATGGAAACTATGAGGCGAGCACTCCTCCGAGCGGTCGCCCAAACACCTCTGCACCTCGGAACACTCCATCTCGTTCTCGGGCCGCACATCCTCCCCGCCAAAGCCATTTGGTACTCCCGACAGCCCATCCCCGTCTACCAGGAGTCTCCTGCTCCACCACGAGGCATCAGCAAACGGCAGCATGTACCAAACATCCGAGTCATCTTCTTCCGAGTCAGTATCCCTCGCAGAGGATGGGCCCGGGTGCGCCTCTCCCGGTATGGGCTCTTCCTCCGTCTTGCGTGGTCGCAAAGTCCTGGTACGAGGTTCAGCAGGCACCTTGGGCTCCCGCTGTACTTGTACATCTTGCCCCAGAGGCAACAGATAACTCCGGTGGAGAATCTTGACGGGTCCTTGCCCATCCTGGTGCCGCACTCGGAAGACCGGTAAGTTGGGAAAATGACTCTCCACCACAGAGGGCGTGAATGACCAGCGATCAGCCGGTTTGTGCTTCCCAGGCAATCCGAAATTCGTTACGAGGACTAGGTCTCCCGGCAGGAGCAGGGAGAATTTCACTTTTGGTCATACCACTTCTAATTATCCCGATTCTGTTTGGAGGCCGCCTCCCCAGCCAACTCGTAAGCCGTTTGCAGCTCCTTCTTCACATCAGCCACATTCTTCAAGTAAGGTTTCGGCGACACTTCACCCGCGGCCGTCCGGAAACAGAGCTCAATGGGGAATCTTGTCGCGCGTCCGAACATCAGATAATAGGGCGTCATTGCTTGTACAGTTGTATCAGTGAACCAGATGTACCATATGTCGACTCCATCGACTCATGTTTTTTTCTGATTTCCAGAGTCCAGAGCATTTCTAGCAGGGTTCGATTAAAGCTGTCTGACTGGGGGTCGCCCTGTGGATGATAGGGGGTTGTTCTCGATTTCTCAATTCCCAGCATATCTAGAAACTGATAGATGAGCTTACTCTCGAAGTCCCGTCCCTGGTCATTATGTATAGATGAAGGCATTGAGAACAACATCAGCAAATTTGCTGATGATACTTAGCTGGGTGGCAGTGTGACACGTGATGAGGATGTCAGGGGAATTCATGGTGACTTGGATAGTGTGAGTGAGTGGTCAGATACTTGGCAGATGACGTTTAATGTGAATAAGTGTGAGGTTATCCACTTAGGGAGTAAGAACAGGAAGGCAGATTATTATCTGAACGTTGTAGAGTTAGGTAAGGGAGAAATACAAAGAGATCTAGGAGTCCTTGTTCATCAGTCACTGAAGGAGAATGAGCAAGTGCAGGCAGTGAAGAAGGCTAATGGAATGTTGGCCTTTATTACAAAGGGAATTGAGTACAAGAGCAAGGAAATCCTCTTGCATTTGTACAGAGCCCTGGTGAGACCACACCTGGAGTATTGTGTACAGTTTTGGTCTCCAGGGTTAAGGAAGGGCTTCCTAGCTGTAGAGGAAGTACAGCGTAGATTCACGAGGTTAATTCCTGGGATGTCTGGACTATCTTACGCAGAGAGGTTAGAGAGACTGGGCTTGTACACGCTGGAATTAAGGAGACTGAGAGGGGATCTGACTGTAACATCTAAGATTATTAAGGGATTGGACAAGATAGAGGCGGGAGATATGTTCCAGATGCTGGGAGAGTCCAGTACAAGAGGGCATGGTTTGAGAATAAGGGGTAGGTCATTTAGGACAGAGTTAAAGAAAAAACTTCTTCTCCCCGAGAGTTGTGGGGGTCTGGAATGCACTGCCTCCGAAGGAAGTGGAGGCCAATTCCCTGGATGCTTTCAAGGAAGAGCTAGATAGGTATCTTATGGATAGGAGAATGAAGGGATATGGGGACAAGGCAGGAACCGGGTATTGATAGTAGTTGATCAGCCATGATTGCAAAATGGAGGCGCAGTCTCGAAGGGCCGAATGGTCTACCTCTGGACCTATTGTCTATTGTCTATTGTCTATATTCTCTCCATAACTTCTTTGTCCAGGCCTTCCACTGTTCGATAGGTCGCAATGTAATCTTTCCCAATTCTCCACACGGGCCTCGTCTCTCTTCTCCACTGCGTTACAAGTAGTATCAATGCCAGAGTTATCTCGCAGAGCATCTGCCACTTCCCCAGGACTTAACTCTGGCAGCTGTGGGGTCTCAGAGCAGTCATGTCACAATAAATCAAGGGTACGGCGTCAATGGACGCCCCTAATGGGTCCACTGCACGACCCGGCCTCTCCTTTTCCTCAGCCTGTACGGTGAAAGCAAAGTGACACATGGCCTTCACCCCAGGTGCAGGACCGCTCTCCCACTCCTCGTCCCTCTCCAGGTCCTCATGCTTCGGTTGGGACAGAGAGTCCGCATCGACATTCCAGCTCCCCAGCTGGTTCTTCAGGCTACAATCTTATACAGACCACTCACCGATGATCGGTGTCGTGCAGTTTTACCGAGGTCAGGATGTAGGTTAGTGGGTAGTCTTCCGTCTGCACCTCAGAAATTGGCCCGTAGATATAGACACTCAGCTTATCCACCACCGCCCATTTCAACGCCAGAAACTCCAAATTGTGGGTGGAATAGTTCCTCTCGTAAGGTGACAAAATCCGGCTGACAAACGCTAACGGCTTCATTCCGGTGCCCTGATCCTGATACAGGTCGACCCCCAACCCCTGAGGGCTGGCATCTGTGTGTAGCACCTAGAGCAATCCGTGGTCTGTAAAAGCCAAAATAGGAGCCTGAGTCAACAGCTCTTTCAGCGACTGAAAAGTCTCGTCACCTTTGTCATTGTATTTCTGTCCGAAGGGCTCCGACCCGTTCAAATACTCTCCAACCTTCTGTCCTCTCCTTCCTTTCCCTTTCTGTCCCAGAGGAGGGTAGCCACGCAGGAGCTGATTCAAATAATGACTCACCATGGCGTAGCCCTTCTTCGGTAATATCCACAGAACCCCGAGAAGGTGCGTAGATCGCTCACCGTCTGGGGCCTCGGCCAGTCGTCACCGCTTCTATCTTAGCCGGGTCTGTAGCTACCCCAATCCGTGAGATTATATGTACAACACAGCTAGCAGACGTCTGGCAGAACTGGGACTTGTCCAGAGACGTCTTAACCCTTTATTCTTCAGTCGGTTTAGTACATTCATTACCACCGCTTCGTGATTTTCCAAGGTGGATCCAAATACTATCAGGTCATGCAAGTATGCCAGCACTTGATCTTCCATGATCTTCTCCATGACCTTCTGAAAGGTGGTAGGGGCCCCCGATATGACCCGATATGCCCGATATTCCTTTCGAACTGAAAAAAATCCCAGAGGGCATATGATTGCCGACTTCTCCTTTTCGGCCTGACTCATCGGGATCTGGTAAAATCCACTCCTCAAATCCAGCACGCTAATCCAGTTCACCCGACTCAGACAGGCCAGCGCCTGTTCAGGATCCTATAGTCAACACACATGCGAATCTTCCGATTTTACTTCCGGGCCACAACTATTGGGGACGCAAAATGGCTTCGGGACTCCGTGATGATCCCAGCTCCCTTCAACTTAAACAAGTGCTGCCGTCACCGAGAATAAATGAGCCAGGGAATTCACTCGCTTAATAGTGGTCCATTTCTGTAGTGATCCTGATGATCACTACCATCCTGCGTGCCTGTACCACCGAGGGCTTCTGCAACGCGGGTCCCACCAACACCTCAGCCGGGAATCTCCATACCCCGTCGAGATCTTCTGGGGTGTCCATTGAATGCGCTTCGCCCTCAGGCACTCCGGAGTTCTGGTTTCTCTCGCTACTTCACCGGGTCTTAGAGTCCGGAGCTTCGACTGCGCACATCACAGAGTTCCTCTTTCATATTCCGTATCCTGCGCAGTACGGCCACACAATTCCTTAAAAGCAGCTTGAAACACAAGGGTCTCCATAAATTCCTCTTCCGCTCAGTTACAGCACACGCTTCGCTCCGTGGGACCACGACCCTCCCTGGGCCGTTGTGTAGTCCGTCCCTTTCGGGAGGCGCCCCCTCTGTTAGCCCCTCACGCGGAGGGGCCCCACCTGCCTTGGCCCCCTTTACTATCTCCGGCGTGGAGCTGGTCCTGATCACTTCACTACAAGAGGCTACTACTGAAGGCGGCAACATAAGAGCGGAACCCTCTTCTGATTCCTATGCCTCCTCCTGCTCCATCAGCTCTGTGAACAACTGAACGAAGGGTGGGTGTGGGGTGGGACGCGTTCTATTGGTCTTCCGGAGACTCAAAGCAATGACATCGTGCCTCGGGGCGCCCCGGGCTACCTGGGCTATCTTTATCCGATTCAGCTCAATGCCCGAAATGACCCCCCGTCACCTCAAACAATTTAGCCTTCTCTCTACCCGGAAAAGACACTCAGAAAGCTTTTCCCCTTTCTTCTGACTTAAGATCCGAAGGCCCCCTAAAAGTTCTACCGTTCTCCCCGTCAGGACAAAATCCTCTTCCAATGTTGTTCAATACACAGTCAGAGAAGCAACAAGGTTAACTGTCACTCCTCTTATTACCTCAGCCGCCAGCCCGCTCAGACTTTCCATCAAACTCTGCCGCTTCTCTTCCTCTGAACACTGCAGCTGCTCTATGCAGGTCTCATGATCATCTTCCCCTTAGGGCGTGGGGAGCCCTCCCGGAGAAAATTCTCAACTTCTGCCGTGGACCCGCCGCCTTTCTCACCAGGGAGTTAACGGCGGAGGCCAACTCCGAGCCTTCACCTTCTCCGGGCGATGGGGACTAATTAAATTTTCCAAATCTGACCATTCCCTTCTTTCATCCCTCAGAAACGATTGGACCCGATCCCTAAAATCTCTGCGCCCAGCTTTAGGCAACTCCTCTGGTGTCCCTTCAGACCCTGCTGGAACACCTTTCTTCTGTGACAACGTGAACGCCCCATGGCCCCGCCTCACTGCGGTCGCCGATAGACTGTGGCAGGCCCACCGCAGTGACGTCAAAACTAGTCTGAACTAACACAAAACCTGGGTCCGCCATTTTCCACACTTTCTGACTGTGATCTTGACCTTGCCGATAGCATTAACCCTACTCAACCATCGAATTAACACTTCCTCCGAGGTACGCATATCCACCCCACTTAATACTCAGTCATGATTAACCGAGACGTCCTCAATCTCATACCAGCGTTCGATCGTATCCGAGTCCATCTCCACTAATTTAAACCCGCCTAATTGCACAGTATCGGACAAAATTCAAATGTCGGATAGCCACCCACAATATACGGACTATGTCCCAATTGACTCCGTTCGTCTAGGGTAAAGCGACACCGACCCGGCCAACTCTGTAATCGCGTTGGTGTGGACGCAGTGTGATGCACTCCTGTACACCCTGACAAGGTAAAATAGCAGACACTACACAATATGCAAGTAAGCGATTACAGTTCATTATTTTACAGGGACGGGGAGGTTAACAGAGAAACAAATAGAAATACAAATGTGAAAATAAATAAGGGGCCACATTTATCAGAGTTTATCGGTTCGTGCACAACATCGGTGGAGCTCCAGAAGCTGGGTATTCTCTCCGCCATTCGATCTCCTCCGAACTCCTCGATCCTCGGCCTGGGACCAGCCACGGTGGTCGACAAGAGCGCTTCCCGCACGGCCTTCCTCTTGGCTTCTCCGTTCCAAAAGTCTCAAAATCCAGGCAAACTAAAAGCTTTAGAGAGACAAGAAAGAATAACATCTCTCCGATTGGATAAAAGTTCCAGTATTGCTAATCATAACCCAAACATGCTGATCAGAAAACCCACTACCTCAGCAGCTAACATTACATAGAAACTATCTTATTACAAACACTGCAGAAAAGCCATTTTATTAGCAGTTAACTGGTAACGTTACAGATAATAGTACAGATAATACACAGGCAAAACAGATTGTGTGGGAAAATAGTTAAAGTGTCTCTTCTCAGAACTGTTCGCACAGAGCCCCCTGACACAAGTACTAACTGGTTTCTCTTTCCATGCAACTGCTTGGGGATTAGTGCTTCCAGCATTTGCAAATTTACTGACTTTACAACAGAACATTGACTGATTTGGACAATCTCAAACAACCTCACAGACAGATATACACCTCCCACTGAATTTATAGCAGGAAAAAAGAGAGGAGAGGATTTCTACGGCGGGCAGCAAGCTCGGCAGTCAGATGGCTGTGACGGCGACAGATGTAGATGTAAAACAATACGTATCGCAGTATTAGTATCTATGAAGCATCAAGTCCCTTGTGATCATTGGATCTGTAACAACTCCAACATGTTCTCCATCAATTGCTTCACATTCGGCCACAGCGCACGCATTTATTAAAAATCCACCGGTCTCACGCTGCAACAGGGAACTCCTCACATTTACTAAAGTGTCGCTACCTAACGCGGACAACCGCTCACATACAAGTGTTGACAAACTGTTGGTACAGTCTCTGCGGACTGTGTAAACGGAATATTCTAAAATACAGTGCAGTTGTTGCAAGGCCTAAAGCACAGTGCATCGAGTACCCCACTATTGAACGCGAACAGCTGGATGAACACTGCCTAATCCATTGAATTCCACAGACGTTGGTGTTCTCATTCTGTTTCTGAAATGCGGAACACCGGGACTGGGTAGTGAGAGTGAAAACCAACGACAGAATCATAACATTGGAATCCAATTTCATTTCACAACGACGGCATCTGAAACCGTGGCTTACCGAGAGTTCCAAAGACTGAAATAAAAGGAGAGTAAACTTCCTGCAAGATGACCGGATACATCATTTCAGTGAGAATATATGAATTATGTTGCTCCTGAATTCACAGCTCCGGCTGACACTCTGACCTGATGCATTCAAACGTTCCTGATTTATACAGAGGATCTGTCTCCAGAGATATGGCTCCTGATTTATATAGAGGATCTGTCTCCAGAGATATGGTTCCTGATTTAAACAGAGGATCTGTCTCCAGAGGTATGGTTCCTGATTTATACAGAGGATCTGTCTCCAGAGATATGGTTCCTGATTTAAACAGAGGATCTGTCTCCAGAGATATTGTTCCTGATTTATACAGAGGATCTGTCTCCAGATTTATGGTTGCACCTCTGACAATTTTTTCGTAGTGTGCCACTTAAACAAATATTTTAGTTCAACAGCATTGTCTCTGATGTAAATACTGGGCCCATTGAAGACAAATGCATCACCATTCATGGGCATGCCGTCAGCAGTGATTCACCTGGTGGAAATAATGCCGGAGCTCCAATGACAAATACAGAGCTGTGACATGGAGCAGTCACCACATTTACACATTGCAGTGTGCTTGTTGACTAATCTGTAAACGGAGTTCACCCACACCGACAGACTGACCCGAAACATCTGCCCCACTGTTTCCCCTTTGATTGTCCTTCTGTGCTTCAACTCCTTCTTGGCCATACACGAGCATTCTACCTATATTCATATTCCAATTTATAGTACTGTTTTTTATTACTTTTCGATCTGCTTACTGCATCTCAGATTGAAACACATCTTCTCAATTTTATTGTGACGTCTGGCTGACTGGAAATGCTCATACAATGCTTTAACATCAGAAACATCACAAAATGCTGGACGATCTCAGCAGAGATTTTCCACAATATTGTATGTCTAGCTTGGTTTTCCAGCATCTGCGGAGATTGGTGTGTGTGTGTGTGTGTGTGTGTGTGTGTGTGTGTGTGTGTGTGTGTGTGTGTGTGTGTGTGTGTGTGTGTGTGTGTGTGTGTGTGTGTGTGTGTGCGTGTGTGAGAGAGAGAAAGGGACAGAGAAACAGACAAATTGATATTGAAACTGTCTGCACCGGCCGCTCCACACAGCCGTCTATCTTTTGCCTCTCACAAAATTACTGCGTTTCCTTCTCTTACCCAATGGGAAATACTTCATTCAAATCCGATATCTCCTCTTATCCTGGGATAAGGTACGGAGCAGCCGTTCCTCTCTTACACACAAGGTGTGTCACGAAGCACATACAGACCGGCAGCTCATCAGATCCACATACTCAGACAGCAGAGACATTCAGCCCCACACTAATCCCAGGATGCAGATGCACATGTCCAATATATTGCTACACTGAACCACAGATGGTCGATCTTTCCATTGTACTTTGTACCACAGTGTCCGACGGGCAGACACACAGACCCAGACCCAATAGCACCACGCGCGGAGCTGGATGTCCACAGGGATAGCTTTGGCAGTGTCAGAGTGGGTTCAGAAAAGGATAAACAGATGGAAAACTGGGAACTGATGAATGTGATGTGGGTGGAATGTAAGAAAGTTTCTGATAAGCACATGGGACTGCGGATAATGTATATTTGTGGACTCAAAACTAATAATCAGGTTAAATGGCAGAGAGACGGAACAAATGGGCCGTTTCTGATGTCGGAAGACGTGACCCGTAGGGTTAGACAGGGATTGGACTGAAAGTCCAGACGAATTTAATCCTAACAACTCTTTAAACTTAAATATTTATAATGAGTTTATAAGGATAGCAATCTGTTGAAGATACTGATGCATACAATATTATCATCAAGACAAAAGGCAAAGCAACCTGCCAACTTGTTCCAAGTTGTTACACCACTTCTTCAATCATAGTTTTCAGTGTTGGATTCATCCTTCCACACTTCCTCTTGACAGTGCTTTACAGTGATAATGAAATCTGTTTGATCCCTAAACGTGCCATGACATCTTCCATCATGTGGCTATGAAATATGTGCCTTAATCGGTTTCGATACTACAGGGTTGTCCCCAGCATGGGAATATCCTTTCCGAAAAGATTTTTCCATCACCCTTTGCTGTGTTTCCCTTAGATGGGGAAGCATCCACTTCGTAAAAGTGTCTATTAGTACCAGAGTATATCTGTACACTCCTGGGGTGATCGGTAACGGATGAGCATAATCTTTCTGCAAAGCAGTTCAAGGCCCTTATACCAGGACTGGTGTGTCGAAAGGCTCCTTTCTTTACATTTCTGCAGGACTATATTATCCACAAATCAAACAATTTTTCACAAACCTTGCCATCATCCTTCATCTTAGACCGCCAGCCTACTCATTTCATCGTCTCCGGGGCGGGATTAAATCTTTGTCATGGAACCAATGACACTTCTGGTTTCTTCCTTCATCTGAAATCGCAAGCTTTCCTTCATGAAGGACAACTGCATCTTTGACAAACAGTCCTTTGTGTTATTTTTATACTTCACACTCGAGGCTATCTATCGTTTGAAATAGCTCTGCAAGGCTGTTATGAACGTACATATGGTCAGGATGTATGTTTGTACCATCCTGTACTGATAAAGAACCATCTACAAAAACATATTTTTTTCTCTTCCCCCATCCTCTTCCACCCTTTTTCTGTATTTGATACAGGTTACACTTGAGACCATTTGCTGTCATAACTTGATAATCATGTTCACTTCCTGGATACACCAAGGTATCGGGTAAAACTGATGTTGTGTTTATTTCCTTTACACCGATATTTCTTTACTGCAGCAGCAATGACCATCTAATAATTCTGCTTTGGCTTACTCGTCCTTTTACAGTCCTTCCATCTAACGGTATTTATATAGGGGTGTGATCTGTCAGTATTGTAAATGGATTAAATTTCAATATGTAGGCAAAATGTTGTACCGCACGGGGAATGGAAAAAAATAGCTTTAATATACAGTATCCCTTTGTTCAACTGGTGAGAGCATGTGTGAAGCTTACACTATTGGTCTTAACTACCCATGTGTGTCCTGTATAAGCACTGCAGAGAGGGTGGTAGCAGTTGTCCGCACGTCCAATGAGAATGGTTCATTTCATTAAAGGAGCTGCCTTACTGGAAAATCCATCAACGTGATCCCGACCGTAGCGTGACAGCCCCAGAAAGGTGCACATATCTTTCAGATCTCGGGGAACAGGCACTTTCATAGCCAATTCCACTCTTCAATTTTCAATTTCTCTTTTTCCCAATGTCATTCGCAAATAACTAACTTTCATCGCCTGTGTTTTTTTTAGGGTTTTCCTTTGGTCCCAATGCAGGTAATAACTGCAGCAGTTCTGTCAATAACTCATAATGTTCCCGTTTAGATTCAGTCTCCATGATTTGATAACCTACCTATTGTACCAAGCAGTCGAGTATAGGAAACGTTTTTAAACATTCCTTAAAAGCGCTGATGAAATACCGTCGGGCAATTATGGAACCGATGTTGTAGGGCAAGGCATGTAGACTGCTGTCCCTGAAGGGCAAAAGCGAACTTGCATTGATACTTCACGTATAATGGAATAGACCAAAATCCATCATTTATGTGTGAAGCTGTTAACCATTGCGCTCTTTCTGTCTGTTTGACCACTGTGCCGGTTAGTTGCAACTTTCGCGGCTGTTATTGGAGTTCAGCTGTCCGAAGTCTATTGTGAACCTTCAGTTGGCATCTATTTTCCTCACTAGCCATATGGGTGAGTTATTAGTGGAGGCGACTGCCTCGGCACTCCTTGTTGTAGCAAACTCTGTATAACCTTACCTACAGCTCCCTCTGTATTTTGTTTTGAAACCCGTATTGCTTCCGTAGTTTGGGGTCTGGACCTTGAATGCACAAACTGTTATCCATCGTACTGTAATCATGCTTGTTCCCTGGAAATCCTCCTGTGTTCTCGGCAATAATTTGCTGCACCTTCCGATCATTGAACATCTTCCCCGGTTTTATCCACATTTCACCCATTATGCATATTCTATCCTCATATTCTCCCACTGGGAACTACATGTTGTGTATGTATTCATGTCAGATATATCTGTGAAATCATACAGGTAACTGAGACAAAACATAACTGGCTTTGGCCATGTCATCCCTCCCCAATATGTGTTCCCGCTCGCTGGGTTACTTCACCAACACTACTGAATACTTAGGCGCTATGTCCCCTATTGTAATTTCCTATAGTACACTTATATGCCCACTTATGAATATCCTGTGAATCCACGTAGGATAATTTTACATAGTATCTTCCAGTTTGCTTTATTTTACTTTAGTGGCGCTGACGGGTTTTTCCCAGATCTTGCAGTGTCCATTAAATGGTAACCGGGCAGCCTGAAATCCTTTCATTAACAAGGGGTCTTCCGGTTTCATCCCACTTTTTGTCACACACCAATGTTGGCGAGTGCTGATAATGTCATTGAGGCTCAGCGTACAATTCAATCCATGATATTTTGTGTTATCCGTCTTTCTGGCCGCTTCAAGGGCAAACCGTCGGGCTCTGCTCTTTCACACCTCTGGTTTGGGCATTCTCTCTCAATGAGCCCCCCTTGACCACAGGCTGCAGCATTTAATGTTTCCATCTACAGTTCTCCTTGTCCCTAGCCCTGTTACATTTTCTCTGCCCTTACTCTGATAGTGTGGCAGGGAGGACCCCTACCCTAATTTCTCCAGAGAGTCTGATATTTAATAGGCATCACCTCCCAATTAGAGAGTTCTACTGGTCTTTGTACCTCGTTTCCCCACACTGTACTCATGTTCCTCAGTAACCACGCGTCAGTAAGTGTGGGTTACTGTACCGTGTTAGATTCATTGGTACTCCGAGACGCAACTCTCCTTAACAATCTATTTGAGGTTTCTGTTCTTAAATGGTCTAGCTCTAATGCTCACCTTGGAACGCGGTCCATCAACTTGAAGCAAATGTAGTGCGATGGTCACCTCTCCTCTGTTAACATTTGACTAGCGTGTCTACAAGGCCTTCTTTGTCAAGACCGGTAACAATCTTTATTCTGTCTTTCAAACAGTCACATGCGTCCCCCCCCCCCCAATCATGTCATTGTGTATCTCGAAAAGTTGAATGTATATTTGGGTGCAAACATACTAAAGTTAATTCCCTTTCCCTGGAGTCATCTAGGCCATGTATTGCTCTCTGATGACGAGTTGATTGAGAAAGCTCTCGAGGATCGTTTCCGAGAACACCTGTCCCGACATATTTAGCAAAGTCCTTAAGCTGCTGCACCCAGAAAGGTGTGCTGTCTGTATATTCTGTTTTTATTTGCTTCTCCTGCTGCCCCTCTCTCAGGAGTAAATCGATAGCAGCAGCCCTAGCAATTTTCCCTTCATAGCCAGTGCGTCCGACAAATTCCTCAAATTGCGGCCACTTCCCAACACGTATTTCTGGAGGTATCCTCTCCAATTACACAAATCCAAGCACATTGGTCTTTCAGAGTTTCCCGAATTCATCATGCTGAGTTAGAAACCGCAAACATCCCAGCCCTATTTCGCTCTGTACCTCACCCACGTGGTCCAACTCGTGTCCCACACTGAACAAAGATATTTATCTTTGAGCCGACACCGGGATGGACATTCTGAAACACCCTTTGTAAAAATGATCAGTGAGGTACAGATAATCTGTATTTATCGATAAATAACTTTGATTGTCACAACTTAGGTTTAGAAACTATCTACCTGTGTGGAACCTACTAGAGTCTCTGACTCTCCAGGAACAGTCAATAATGAGAAAAAGTATTACCCCACCTGACCATTGATTTATCTCGACCTACCGGTCTTTTCTCAATTGCCCTTAATTCTACTACTATGCAAAAATCTATTCAATTTTGTCTTCAATATATCCACTGGGGTAATCTGCACTGCTACATTGGGCAGAAAATTTCGCACATTCACCACTCTCTTGGAAAAGCTGTTCCTCCTCATCTCCGTCCAAAATCTAAATGGTAAGTCTATAACCCCAGGTTCTAGTCTGATCTACCAGTGGAAACAGCTTCACTGTCTCTACCCTATCTAGCCGTGAATAGTTGTATATGTTTCTATGGCGTGTAACTCCAGGCCAGACTCTTCAGAGGAACCCTGAAAATTAAGAAAAGGAGATATTAAAGATAGGAATTGAGCTCTTTCCGAAGATGCAAGCAAAGCAGTCTCCGCGAGGCGCCATCATCTGAAACTCCTCCCTCCGATTATAAGGGAGGTATCACACAAAATAAATATACCTTTACTCTATCACCAAGGCGTTAAAGGCCGTATTAACCGATTGGAGGAGTTTGTGACAAAAGTCACTGTACAGTCCAAATCTGTTACGTCAACGATAGTAATGGCGCTTATTAATCCTGTTACTACTACCGAACAAATCATTCACTTAGTCTCAATCCTTTCATTGGTCAGTGATTGGAATTGAGAGCACGTTTAACTCGTTGAAGATTTGGTCACGTTGTGATGATTTCAGCATGTTGAATATTGACTTCCGTACGATACATAACTACCAACGTGCCTTTGCTTTATACTCGAAAGGATTTCTTAAATGTTCTGCGATTCTAATCATAGAATTATCTGTTCAACACTTAGAGGTATGTCACGCTCTGCGATAGTTTGAATTGAGAACGGATTGGGAATGTAAAATATTACGCAAGGACTGGATATTTGTGAGTTCAGTTGAAACAGAAACAGAAGTAATGCATGGATGAATGAACGGAAGACAGTCGTGTGGTTGTAAGAATTGTAATGAAAAAAATTTTGAATTAATCCTTGCTTTCACAACAGGATCTCACCGTCTGAAAATGTCTGTTCTCATGGGTTCAAATAGATTTTCAGGGACATGTGAATATCAGGGAGACCTTCCTTTTCCGAAATTGTATAAGGGTTTAGTGCATGGAGGTGTAACCACCTACATCTGGATTCCCTTTGTTATTTAGAATACGATAAAGATATTCACTTTTCGAATTAAATGTTTTTTTTTCTATATACGCCAGTTACCGATGACACTTTTGAAGCAAGAAAAGCCGAGCTTAGATTTTTGTTTTGCCTTACCTGCGTAGTTAGATCGTTTTCTTTTGTTTGATTGCGTTGTTATTGAGTTCAGAACGAGACATGGATTCCACACTGGCCATGAGAAATCAAGGTTAAAGTGAACGAGATATGAGTGTATCTATTCAGGGTGCGAGAAACCCGCTGTTCAAAGGGAAATTGGCATTCAGAAATGTTCGTGTATGCTTGAATTTGGAATCCGAAATTCGCATTCTGCGAGGCCGGTTCATTTGGGAAGCACCAAAGGCTGCTGTAAAAGACTTTAAAACGCTGGTTTTGAGTTGCAGGGTTGAGATTGCGGAAGCATCAGCAATTATCTTTCAAATGTTGATAGTTTCTTGCCTGGTTCCGGAGGACTGGTAGATTACAAATGTCACTCCGTTATTTAAGAAGGGGGCAAGGAAACAAAAAGGAAATTATAGACCTGTTAGCATGAAATCGGTGGTTGGGAAGTTGTTGGAGTCGACTGTCAAGGATGAGGTTACGGAGTACCTGGAGACATATGAAAGGATAAACAGAACTCAGGAGGGTTTCCTTAAAGGAACATCCTGCCTGACAAATAAAGTGCAATTTTTTGAGGAAATTACAAGTAGGCTAGACAAGGGAGATTCAGTGGATTTTGTGTATTTGGATGTTCATGAGGCCTTTGGCAAGGTGCCGCACATGAGGCTGCCATACAAGATAACAGCACATGGAATTAGTGGACCGTTACATACGTGGATAGAGCGCTGGCAGGAAACAGAGAGTGGGAATAAAGTGATCCCATTCTGGATGGCTGCCGGTTACCAGTGGTTTCCACAGGGGTCTGTGTTGGGGCAGCTTCGCTTTTACGTTTTGTATCAATGATTTGGATTATGGAATAGATGGCTTTGTGGGTAAGTTTGCTGATGATACAAAGATAAGTGGAGGGGCCGGTAGTGCTGAGGAATCAGAGAGTCTGCAGAGAGACTTGGATAGATTGGGGGAATGGGCAAACAAGTGGCAAATGGATTACAATGTCGGAAAGTGTACGCACATGCACCTTGGTAGAAGAAATAAATGGGCAGGCTATTATTTAAATCGGGAGAGAATTCAAATTTCTGAGATGCAACGGGACCTGGGAGTCCTCGTGCACGATATCCTTAAGGTTAACCTCCAGGTTGAGTCGGTGGTGCAGAAGGCGAATGCAATGTTGGCATTCATTTACAGAAGAATAGAGTATAGGAGCAGGGATGTGATGTTGAGGCTCTATAAGACACTGGTAAGACCTCACTTGGAATACAGTGTGCAGTTTTGGGCTCCTTATTTAGGAAAGGATGTATTGACATTGGAGAGGATTCAGTGAAGATTCGATAGAATGATTCCGGGAATGAGAGCTTTAACATATGAGGAACGTTTGACCGCTCTTGGACTGTACCCTTTGGAGTTTAGAAGAATGAGGGAGGACCTCATAGAAACATTTCGAATGTTGAAAGGCATGGACAGAGTGGATGTGGTGAAGTTGTTTCCCATGGTGGGGGAGTCTAGTACGAGAGGACATGACTTGAGGATTGCGGGCCGTGCAATCGGAATAGAGATGCGAATTGTTTTTTTAGCCAGACGGTGGTGAATCTTTGCAATTTGTTGCCACGGGCGGCAGTGGAGGCCAATGAGGCCAGTGGAGATTGATAGGCATCTGAGTAGTCAGGGCATCAAAGGTTATGGTGAGAATATGGGGGAATGGGACAAAAGGATTGATTGGATCAGATAACGAAATGGTGGGGCTGACTCGATGGGCCGAATTGCCTGCTTCTGTTCCTTTGTCTTATGGTCTTATGGTCTATCGGTTCCATTGGAAAAGATTGTTTTGATCGAATGGTAGCATCGGCCCTGTAATAATTACCCGGGATTTCAGTTTCGACAGCGTGCAGTCTCAGTCCGGATTCAGTATTTTGCCTTCATCATCGGTCCTAACTTAGTAAATTTCCAAGTGCTGCAGGATGGTCGAATTAATGTATGTCTCTCAGAACACTGTAACAACTGAGTCTAGATAGAGTTGTAGAGTGTACTAAAGATTATATCTTCCTTGTGGATCATCCGCTACCTCATCGCCCTTCCCTTGGTTAGCCAGTTCTGAAACTATGCAGCCAGGTATCTCTCGATCCCAGGCCACCTGACGTTCTAAATGCGTGCACCACAGGGAACCAAGTCTATCACCTTAACAATTAATATACCTCAGATAGACTGGTCTGACTTCATCTTCCTATTTTTTCACTTTTTCCTGGAAATTATTCTGGCTCATAAGGGACGACCTGCCCTCACAAAGCCATGCTGACTATCCCCAGCGAGGATACGTTTCTCCAGATACATATAAATCACGCCTCTAAGAATACACTCCAATAGCTTGCCCACTACTGACCGGATAACCACTGGCCTGTAATTCTCAGGTCTACCCCTATAACAATTCAGGAATAATGAATTGCCATTTGCCATCCTCCAATCTTCCTGTATTACTCTTGTGGCCAGTGAAGTCGCTAAAAGTAATTGAATTGATTTTATTTTATTTCTTACATCCTGCACATACATAAAGAGTAAAAATCTTTACGTTATGCCTCTTGTCAAAGAGCGCAGCAGTATCTTAGCCGGTTTTCGCTAATTACCTGGAGTACAAAAGGCAGAAAGCATTCTAAAAGCGGGGAATTTGTGTTACACATCTCTGCTCAACCAGGCTTACTTTACGTCACCATCCGTTCCCCATCTCAACGTGATAAGACTATACGTAACCACAATCAAGTGTTCCCCAAAGTATTTCCGCATCTCTGTTGCGGATGTCCATGAGTGCAAGTTCCTGCTTCGTATATGGCACTCCGCCGATTAAATACATCCCATACTGTCTGCTACTACCCCAGTGTAAGGTTATGGTAAATGTGGGATGTTCTACTCTTTCTGAAAAGTTTCTGAAGTCTTTGTGAAATGATGGCCCGCGGAGAGATTTGTCACCTGACCCGTTTCGTTTATTGGTAATGGATGCAGTCTGGACTGTACGTGAATCCGTCTGTCCGTTGATTGTGCCAGGACTCCTCGTTGGAGACAGCTGAGAAATTCTGTGAGATCTAAACACTTACCCTGGGAAACAGCCAATGAATGTGAGAGAAGTTTAAGTACCCTGTAACAACAACAGTTTTAGTATGGCACCTGCCCAAAATCTATCTCCCGATCAGTCCACGCTGTCTATTTGTTTTGTGCTGACGGGGTAGGGGTGAGTGTAGGGCTTGATTTGATGTTTGTATGCAATAATCCCCTAAAGGATTGATTGTTCCCATCCTGAACCTGAGTTCTACTCATTGTCTATCAATTGCCGTTATCTCCACGGCATCCTCCCTTTCTGCAGCTGTGATACTATCATACTATCGCTGCTTTTTAATGACACTTCCTTTACTTTCTTTTATCTGACTCCGTCCATTCTGAAGGACAGAATGGACTCTGTCCATTTTCCCGGTGGTTATATCCGGTTTGCTGCCAGTTCCTCGTGCTAGTGAGGGCAGGAACAGGGAGATATGTGATCTCAATGCATGGCTGAGGAGCTGGTGCGGGAAGCACGGTTTTAGATTCATAAACAACTAGGATCCGTTTTAGGGTAAGCATGAATTATACAAAGGAGATGGGTTGCACCTTAACTGGCGGGGACTAGAATTCTGGCATTCAGGTTTGCCACTGCTACACGGGTGTGTTTGAACTAATAAGTGGGGGTGGGGGGGGGAAGCAGACGAACTGGAAATATAAGGATAGAGTTAAAGGGAAAGGATGAAAAAGAAAAGTTAAGAAGGACAACAGATCTAAAGGAGCAGAAAGCTCAGAAAGGGATCGGAGAGTGTGGCCAAGAGCAATAGTAATCGATGTGAGAAACGAGGAGAGTAATGTAATGAAAGTATCATATCCGAATGTACGAAGTATAAGAGATAAAGTGGATGAGCTTGAGGCTCAGTTGGAAATTGGCAAGTATGAAGTTGTAGGAATAACAGAGACATAGCTGCAAGAGGACCAGGGCTGGGAAATTAATATTCAAGGGTATACATCCTATCGAAAGGACAGACAGGTGGGCAGAGAGTGTGGGGTGGCTCTGCTCGTGAGGAATGAAATTCAGTCGCGAGAGGTTACATAGACGCAGGAGATGTAGAGTCAGTACGGATAGAACTGAGAAATTGTAAGGGCACACAGACCCTAATGGGAGTTATCTACAGGCCCCCAAATATTTGCCTGGACAGAGGGTGCAAGTTGAATCAAGAGCTAAAATTAGCATGTCGCAAAGGTTGTAATGGGGTTGTAATGGGGGTTTCCAACATGCAGGTAGGCTGGGAAAATCAGGTTGGTACTGGACCCCAAGAAAGGGAATTTCTGGAGTGCCTTCGAGATGGATTCTTAGAGCAGCTTGTACTGCAGCCTACCAGGGTGAAGGCAATTCTGGATCTGGTAGTTGTATAATTTGATAAGGAGACTGGATGTAAAGGAGACATTAGGAGGTACTGACCTACCTCCTAATTAAGTTTTCTTCTGTAATTTGTGAGGGAGAAGTGAAAATCGGAAGTGTCAGTATTACAGTTGAACAAAGGGCACTATGGAGCCATGAAGGACGAACTAGCCAAAGTTGACTGGAAGGATACCCTAGCAGATATGACATGGAACAACAATGGCAGATGTTTCTGGGAATAATACAGAAAATGCAGGATCAGTTCATTCCAAAGACAGAAGAAAGATTCTAACGGAAGTAGGGGGCGACCATGACTAAAGAGGGAAGTTAAGAACAATTTAAAAATAAAATAGAAAAATTATAACATGGCAAAGATAAACGGGAAGCCAGAGGATTAGGAAACTTTTAAAGAGCAACAGAAGATAACTATAAAAAAAACTATACGGGGAGAAAAGATGAGGTACGAAGGTAAATTCGCCAAGAATATAAAGGACGATAGTAAAAGCTTCTTTAGGTATATGAAAAGAAAAAAAAAATAGTTAAGGCCAAAGTTGGGCCCTTGAAGGCAGAAGCTGGTAACTTTACTATGGGGAGCAAGGAATTGGTAGACGAGTTAAACAAGTAGGGTTTGGTTCTGTCTTTACTAGGGAAGAATATAGACAATCTCCCAGCTGTAATAGTGGCTAAACGAAATTCACATTACGCAGAAAATGCTGTTAGTTAGACTGATGGGACGGAAGGCTGATAAATCCCCAGGGCCTGATGGTCTGCATCCCATGGTACTTAAGGAGGTGTATCTAGAAATCGTGGACGCATTGGTAATTATTTTCCAATGTTCTATTGATTCAGGGTCAGTTCCTGAGGATTGAAGGGTAGCTAATGTAATCCCACTTTATAAGTAAGGAGGGAGAGAGGAAACAGGGATTTCTAGACCAGTTAGCGTGGCATCAGTGGTAGGGAAGATGCTGGAGTCAATTTTAAAAGATGAAATAGCGGCACATTTGCATAGCAGTAACAGGATCGGTCAGAGTCAGCATGGAGTTACGAAAGGGAAGTCGTGTTTGACTAGTGTTCTGGAACTTTTTGAGGATTGAACTATGAAAATGAACAAGGGAGAACGTGGATGTAGTGTGCTTGGACTTTCAGAAAGTCTTTCATAACGTCCCACATAGGAGATTAGTGGGCAGAATTAGAGCATATCATATTGGGAGTAGGGTACAAACATGGATAGAAAATTAGTTGGCAGACAAGAAACAAAGATTAGGGATTAACGGGTCCTTTTCAGAATGGCAGGCACTGACAAGTGGGCTCTGTGCTGGGACCGCAGCTATTTACAATATATTTTAATGATTTAGATGAAGGGATTAAAAGTAACATTAACAAATTTGGTGATGACACAAAGCTGAGTGGCAGTGTGAAATATGAGGAGGATGTTAAGAGAACGCAGGTTGACTTGGATAGGTTGGGTAGGTGGACATATGCAAGGCACATGCAGTTTAATGTGGATAAATGTGAGGTTATCCACTTTGGTTGCAAGAACAGGATGGCAGATTACTATCTGAATGGTGACAAGTTAGAAAAAGGGGAAGTACAACGAAATCTAGATGTCCTTGTTCATCAGTCACTGAAGGTAAGCATGAAGGTACATCAAGCAGTGAAGAAATCTAATAGCATGTTGGCCTTCAGAACAAGGGGAATTGAGTATAAGAGCAAATACGTCCTTCGGCAGCTGTACCGGGCCCTGGTGAGACCACACCTGGAGTATCGTGTTCAGTTTTGGTATCCAAATTTAAGGAAGGACATTCTTGCTATTAAGGGAGTGCAATATAGGTTCACGAGGTTAATTCCCGGGATGGCGGGACTGTCGTATGTTTAAAGGTTGGAGCGACTGGGCTTGTATATACTGGAATTTAGAAAGATGAAAGGGGAGCTGATTGAAACATATGACATTATTAAGGGATTGGACACGCTAGGGGCAGGAAACGTACCTGATGTTGGGGAAGTCCAGAACCAGAGACCGCATTTTAATAATAAGAGGTAGGCCACTTAGAACAGAGCTCAGGAAAAACTTTTTCACACAGGAAGTTGTGAATCTATAGAATGCTCTGCCTCAGAAGACAGTGGAGGCCAATTCTCTGGATGCTTTCAAGAAAGAGTTAGATAGAGCTCTTAAAGATATAGGAGTCAAGGGATATGGGGAGCAGGCAGGAACGAGAGAAGGCAGGAACGGATGATATTGAACATTGAACAGCGGTGCTGACTCGAAGGGCCGAATGGCCTACTCCTGCACCTACACTCTATTGTCTATTGAAACATCTGGACCCTTGAAACTACAGAGCTCCTTCCTGCTCATGGGTTGTCTAGTCCATTTGAGACTTCTGAGTGCAATTAAATGAATATAACAATCCCGCCAGATCATTGACTGTTTACACTTAACTGTATGAAGTCTGCAATCTTCCCTGGATTCTGCAGTTTCAGGGTGATCCGGCACATTATTGTTAGAATTTATAACAGATTTGCCAAACCTACAAATTTTCAAAACTGTTTTATTCGAAACCTCCACTGAATTTCAATTGGAACTGGGAGTTATCTACACAGACGGACATTCAATGTAAACACATTCTTCAATCCATTCTTCAGCTCTCTCCTGAATTTCCTCTGTGTCAGTGTATAGATACAAGTATTGGTGCACATACTCAGAGTTTGCAACATGTACCCAAATTGTTGTAGTATATATACCGGGGAACTCAAATATCTGTCCTCATATATAAAGTTTTGCACTTGCCACTTCAGGGAATGAGCTACATATGGCATCCACAATATTATGAAATTAGATGATAGAGCAAACAAGAAAATTATCGATTTTTTGCGGTTTTTCACTTCGGTATCCTTCTGATTTTCACTGCTGTTCCGTAGCCCTCTGCGGACTCTATTGGCCGCAATTATATCTCTTACCGTTAACCCATTGAACACTAGAATTAAGCCGATTGGCAGGAATGGTGCTAAAATGCTATCCAATAATTCGATTGCTTTCCATACGGGTAAAGTAGCGTATTCATGTGTGAGGGCGCAACGCCACGGTATGTTGTCAATGATGACGTAAGGTTCAACGGCAAAGTAAAATGGGACACATCTCCCGCAGCTCACTATAACCACGGTCACCATAACCACTGTTGCTGTTCTCTCAGTGCAGTATCGTTCCCGCAGCTTTCGACAACATATTGCGATGAAGCGATCGAATGTAAAACTGACCGTAAACCAAACAGAACAGACCCTCGTCACAATCCTAAATACAAGTGTCAGAGCGCATACAGGAGTAATGAGCAGGGATTTAGAATAAATGTAGATATTGTTGGTCTGTTCCAATAAACCAAAAACGATAACCACCATCAGATCCGCTGTTGCCATTCCAACCATGTAACGGGTGATGCATTTGGAGAGTCCGCATTTTCCCCGAGATAGGATCACAATCGCCGTTAAATTAACTACAAGCAATTTGGAGGAAAAAAAGCCACTTAATTATCGTTAGCTGCAACTCTCGGAATGACAACCATTCTTCCAATGCTAGGCAGGGTATAGTTTTTGGAGTGAAGAACAGAAATGCAGTGTGTGCAGACTACGTCGGTACAGTCCGGCTGGAGGACAATAATGGTCTGGAGTGGCAGTGGTTTGGCGACCATCCGACAGTTTAAAGCGAGGAATTCAAATTCCAAGACTCATGTACCGCTGAGCAGCAGATCGCTCCAGTAAACAACGCCATTTCCATTATTGGAGGCGAAATATCTGTAGGGGCTATTTGTAGTGAAATTATTGAGGTTCAAAGCATAAGTTATAATTTAGAGATTATGGAGGAACTGACTTGAGTGTTGATACTCGACTGGCCAGTAATTTGAAAAAGCGCGGATCTGGAAAGCCGACCACCGTCGCTTCAGAAGGCAGAACAAGTATAAATTATGAACCTGTGGCAATATCGGCACCAGCGTAATTGACAAAAGAAAAAGAAGCATCGAATTGAAATTATATGGAAACCGAATTTTAAAAAAAAATTCAGATGTCTGTACCCTCAATTCTGAAAACTCTTTTCATACGAGGGTAGCATTTGTACTAAGTAAAAATCAGAAAAAGTGCAGCAGAACAACAGCAAGCAAGACGACGGCACCGTACATATAGTGACCAGCGCCAGTATCTTACCAGGGACACCAATCGCTACAATCACTGGGTAGAAAATGCTCGCGATATAGAAAATCGCTGGATATCCCATATTCCGTCAGAGGCAGCGTTCAGTTGTATGGAACGTTCCAAATGTTCGAATGGACCGGTTATCGGTTTTATAGAGTTATAGGCAATTCGGAGCAATGCCACTGAGGCAATTAGTGTGGTTATGACATCAGTTACATAAGGGACAACCAGCTTTAAAACACTGACATTAACGTGTTTTTCTCACTCTGAAACCGTGTCATAAATTCGTCTCCCCAAGGATGTTACAGGTTATTAACTTTTAAACAAAAAGCTAATATGAATGTTACCAATGTAATTTCCAAGGCACCGGGCTTCTGCTGCTGAAAGGACATCTTCTGATCAGTGTTGTTTCTAACACAGGCAATCATCCTGAGCAATCAACATGGACAATAAAATTCAAATAGATTTATTTTGTCACATTTGACGGAGCACATTCGCTTCCGACGTTAAGGGCAGGAGTTTAGCTCAGGAGGTGAGATGGAGTACAAGTCTTTATTGAAAGGGAAGACAGTTTCATTCTTTTCATTCGTTCGTTCCAGTCATTTCGTGTGGTTTGAGTGCTGAAAGTCACAGTAACAGCTGATAACATGTATTTCAATAAAACACGCTCTATGTATGTTCCTCTAAGCATGTGAAATAGATCGACGGCAATATTCCAAGGATCTTTGATAATAAAGAGGTACAGGCCCAAACGGGATTAGCTGCGGTTTGTGGATGCGATTGCTGAACGTTCTTTTCCAGCACACACATGGGCTGTTCGGTATGAAGCACAGAACACTTGACTACTCCAAAATATTTAACAGATTTTAAAAAAACAATGATCAAAAACAGAGCTCCTAGTATTATTTAAGGGATAATATATTTTGCTGAATAACGCTTGTTCTTTTCGCTGGATAAGATCATGGGTACCGAGTATGTTCTCGAGCTTTCATTTGATTTCATACCCTTCGTCAGAACAGAGTCACCTGCATTTGCACAGGACGTGTTCAGCTGCACGAACTATCTTCTAAAAATCAGGATGTCTTTTGATCTCTCTGTACTCAATGCCGATCTGATGTCCGATCCCCATTAAGAATAACGATTCTATTGCATTCTCCAGGTTTTCTCCACTTCTGTCAGTATTAATCTCGGAAGACAATGTGATGACCTGGCTAAGAGACCATAAGACTCAGGGGCAGAATTAGGCCATTTGCCCCATAGACTCTGCTCTGCCATTACAGCATGGTGTATCCAATTTTCCTCTCAAAACCAATCTGCTGCATTCTTTCCGTATCCCGTAATGACCTGACTAATCAGGAATCGATCAAACTGTGCCTTAAATATATTATTTGCCTATTGCCAATAATTCCCATTTAGCGTTCTTTGGCTAAAGGAATTCCTTCAAGTCTCCATTCTAAAAGGGCACTCTAATATCCTAACGCTCTGTCTTCTGGTCGTAGACTAGCCCGCCATAGGCAATACCGTCTCTACATTCACTCCATCAAGGACTTTCATTATTCGATAGGGTTCAATGAGATCATCTATCATTCTTCTGAATTCTAATGAATACAGACCCAGAGCTCAAAAGCTCCTCAAATAATGAGTCATTCAATCCTGGATAAAATCGTGAAATTCCTTTGAAGCGCCTCTAGTCTCATCACATCCTGCAAAAGGATTCCCAATTTTCATTGCACCTGCGATTTTTGCATTTTCTCTCTATTTAGAAAACAGTCGTCTCTTTCATTTTTTCGAACAAAGGGCATGACCATACACTTCACGACACTGTATTCCATCTGCCAGTTCTTTCGCCTTTCTTATAATCTCTCTGCGTCCTTCCCTTCTGTCGTCTCACTACTTGCTCAAAGCTTCTGCACCTCCACGGGTCTTCGAATCGTCTGTCAACCTTGCAAATGGAAACAATTTCATTATCCAAATCATTAACATACAACGTAAAAATAATTGGTCTTAACTCAGTCCCATTATTAACAGGTAGAAAAACACAAAATCTCCCTTTTATTCCCATTCTTTAGCTCCTATCAAACAACCACTGTTTTATCTATGCTAGAATCGTCCCTATAATAACATGGGCTCGAGGCTTGTACGCAGCCGCATGTGTGGCAATTTTTTAAAGACCTTATGAAATTCTAAGAACTCAACATCAACTTATTCCTATTTGTCTGTCCTGCTTGTCACCATTTCATTGAATTCCCGCAGATTTGTCAGACAACAATTTCCCTTGAGTAAACCCTGCTGACTACGTCGTGAGTATCATATGCCTCCAAGTACCCTGAAACGTCATTCTTAATAATCGAATCCTATATCTTCCTAACCTCTGAGGTCAGACTAACAGGCCTATCGTTTCCTTGCATCAGCTTCTCTCCTTTCTTGATAGGTAGAGTGATATCTTCGAAAACAATTGGTGATTCTTGAAAGATCATGCACCAAAATATCAGCAGACACCTCATCCAGAACGCTGTGGTGCGCACCATCCGTCCCACGTGACTTGTCTAACTTCAGGACTTTTTGCTGCCCAAGAGCCCTCTCTCTCGTGATCGCAGCTTCACAAACTTCATGACCCCTTTCTCCTGGAAATTCCACCATACTGCTAGAGTCTTCCACGGTGTAAACTGATACAAAATATGTACTCACCTTCCGCCACTTCCTTGTGCCCCATTAATACCTCTCCAGCATCGTTTTCTAGCGCTCCGACATCCACTCTCGCGTCTCTTTTACAATTTATGTATCTGAGGAAACTTCTGGTATCCTCTTTAAAATTATGGTCTATCTTATTTTCAGATTCCATCTTTACCGTCTTAATGACTTTTGTAGTTGCCTTCTGTAGGATTTTAAAAGCTTCCTAATCCTTTAACTTCCCACTCAGTTTCTCTATTATTTTTCCCTCTTTGGTTTCCATGTTGGCTTTCACTTCTCCTATTAGCTACGCTTGTGTCGTCTTTCCTTTAGAATATTTATGCAGAATATAAATAAGCAAATGCTTTGAGACGCTGTACAAGGATTACATCTGCAGCTGGCAAACTGGACCCCCTAACCCCCTGGACCCCCTAAAACTCGCCGACAGACACAACCGATCGACAGACAACGCCATAGCCACTGCTCTACAAGCCGCGCTTGCACATCTGGAGAAGAAAGATACTTATATGAAAATGCTGTTCTTGGATAGTTTTTCAGCATTCAAAGCCATACAGTAATTCCATACAGGCTCGATTAGGAGCTCAGAGACCTCGGATTCTGGACTTCTTCTCAGATCGTCAGCAGGTTGTAAGATTGGGCTCCCTCACCTCCAACTCTCAGATTCTCAATACAGGCACCTCACCGGGCTGCGTACCGAGTCTCCTCCTTTACGTGACTGTGTCCCCACGGACTGCTCTAATCTGCTAATTAAATTTGCCGACGACGCGACATTGATTGTTCTTATCTCACACGTTAAGGAGGTGGCCTACGGGGAAGAAGTCATCTCTCTGACACAGTGTTGTCAAGAAAACAACCTCTCCCTCAATGTCGCAAAAGCAAAAGAGCTGATTGTTGATTACAGGAGGAATGGAGACGGGATAACACCTATTGACATCAATGGATCTGTGATGGACGGTAAACAGATTTATGTTCCTCGAGTTCCACATCACCTAGAACCTCAAGTGGCCTGTACACACCAGCTGTCGGGTCAAAAGGCAAAGCAGAGTCTCTTTCACCTCAGCCGGTTGTGGAAGTTTAGGGTGGGCCCTCAAATCCTAATAACTTACTACAGGGACACAACTGAGTGCATCCTGACTGGCTGCATCATCTCCTGGTATGGAAACCGTACCTCCCTTAGTCACCGGGTCCGGCAGAGAGTGGTGCAAACAGCCCAGGGCATCTGTATTGTGAATTCCCCATGATTCAGGACATTTACAAGGGCAGGTGTGTAAGAGGGGCCAGTAGGTTCACTGCGGACTCGAGTCACCCCAACCACAAACTTTCTAATGATTTGATTTAATTTCTACCAACAGAGCAACGCCGTCCAATCTGCCTTCTTGCATGTCCTTTCGAAACAATGGTCATCCTTTGGTTACTTTTACTGGCATCGGACTGATACTCCTTAATTACAAATACTGTCCCTGCGGATAAACTCGCCGAGATGGCGTACATTACCACTAACCGGTCTTATGCTGATTTTTTAAAAAAAATATTCAACCTGCATTTTAAACACTGATTGCGGACAAACGTACTAGTGAATTCCGGATTCTGCTGCATATAAAATTATACCAATTTTAATTTGGATCACTCAGTTGAACTTGCACCAAACAGACTCGTTCTGCAACATTTATTTAGAGAACATTAATGTGAAACAAGGTGGTACAAAATGTGGGGTAATTTTGAAACAATTCTGATATTCTAGTAACTGCAAAACACTGGTAAATAACAATATTTCACATATGTTTTAATAGATATACAGCAACTCTAGATTGTGCAAAGAATATAGAACATAGAACATATAAATCCTACAGCACAATGCAAGCATTTCGGCACAAAAGGTTGAGCCGAACATGTCCCTACCTCAGAAATTACTAGGCGTAACCATAGCCCTCTATGTTTCTATGTTCCATGTATCCAAATGTCTCTTAAAAGACACAGTTGTACCCGCCTCCATTACCGTTGCGGCAGCCCATTGCTCGCATTCACCAGTCCCTGCGTAAAATAAAATAGCCCTACATCACCTCTGTACCTACTCCCCAGCAACGTAAAGCTGTGTCGTTTCGTGACAACCAATTTAGCCCGGGAAATAGCCTCTGACTATCCACACGATCAATGCCTCTTATCATCTTATACACCTCTATCAGGTCACCTCACATCCTCCATTGCTCCAAGGAGAAACGGCACGTTCAATCAACCTATTCTCATAAGGCATGCTCCCCAAGCCAGGAAGAATCCTTGTAAACCTCTTCTGCATCATTTCTATGGCTTCCACATACTTCCTGTAGTGAGGCGACCAGACTGAGCACAGTACTCTAAGTGGGGTCTTACCAGGGTCCTTTATAGCTGCAGCATTATCTGTCTGTTCATAAATTCAATTTCAAGATTAATTACGGTCAATACACCATGCAGCGCCTTAATCACAGAGTCAACCTGTGTAGCTACTTTGAGCGTCCTATGGACTCGGACCTCAGAATAACTCTGATCCTCCACGCTGCTAAGATCTTACCATTAATACTATATTCTGCCATCGGATTTGACCTACCAAAATGAACCACTTCACACTTATCTGGGTTGAATTCCATCTGCCACTTCTCAGCCCAGTTTTGCATTCTATCAATGTCCCGATGTACCCTCCGACAGCCTTCCACACTATCCACAACACCCCCAGTCTTTATGTCATCAGCAAACTTAATAACCCATCCTTCCACTTCCTCATTCAAAAGTTTAGCCGTGACTAAATCTGGCCTTCTGGCTCAGAACGGTAGGTAACTGAAAAGGATGGCAGCAATGATAGTGGACTCTATTGTCAGGGGGATTGATAAGCGATTCTATTAACACCAAAAGGAAACACGGATGGCAGCTTGCCACAGAAGTCCTGGTTCATATTTGTACCACCGATTTAGTAAGGAAAAGGAAGGTGGTCCTGAAAGAAGAAGAATATAGGGAAATTGGAAGGACGCTGTGAAGCAGGACCTCAAGGGCAGAAATCTCGGGATTACAGCCTGTAACCGCTACACCTAGGATTGGAATAGAATTAAGTGGCAGATTATTGCGTGGCTGTAGAATTGGAGCGAGGGCAAGGATTCGAATTTCTGGATAATTGGGAAGACTTCTAGGGCAGGTGTGACTTCTTCCATAGGGAGGTGTTGCTTTTGAGTTCAAGAGGGCAAATATTCTTGTGGGCAGATTTACTAGAGCTGCCGGCAGTCGTTCAAAGTAATATGGCAAGGGGGCGGTGGTGTGAGCCCTGCTGATTGGGCTCTGGATGACCCGGAAGGTCTAAAAGTAGATGATGGGTGTTACATGAAGGTAAGAAAGGACAAATCGATCAATGAGTACAAATACAGACAGAGTGAATATTTAAATTCTACCGCAGACACAGAATTCAAATGGGCGAAGGATGCAGAACTCAGGGTGTCGTGTTTAATTGCGCGTAACATTCGTACAAAAAGTGGACGAACTCTGAGCGCTGTTATTGATACTTTTCTTTTTGCTATGACATTGTTGACATCAATGAGTCGAAGCTGAAGGAATGTTATAGTTGAGAGCTTAACATCAAAGGATATACTCTGTACCGGAAGGACAGGCAGGAAAGCAAAGACGGTGTTTTGAATCTGTTGGTAAGCGCAGAGATTACATCTCCAGAGGTGACATAGAGTCAGAAAATGGTGAATCGTAGTGGTAGGACTTAAGACATTACAAGGGTAAAAAAAAGAGAAACATGTAAGGCCTCCAAATTGTAACCAAAGTGTGGTGTTGAGATTGCAAAGGGAGCTCGAAAAGACATGTAATAGGATAATTACACAATTGTATTGTGGGATCTCAATATGCAAGGCGACTGGGAATATCAAGTTGGTGTCAGATCGCCAGGGAGTGAAATTGTTAAATACCTACCGGATGGCTTTTTAGAGTAACTTGTGCTTCAGCCGACTAAGTGAAAGGCTATCTTAAATTAGGTGTTGTGTAATAATCCAGACGGTTATTAGGAAACTTAACGTAAATAAACCGTTAGGTGGCAGTGATCGTAATATGATTGAAATCAGACTACAGTTTGAGAGCCAGAAGCGTAAGTCACACGTGTCTGTATGCCAATGGGAAAAAAAATATTAAGCATGAAAGAGGAGCTTTCTCAGGTGGAGAATAGGGGAATACTGGCTGAAATTTCTGTGAGCAGTTCACATTGTGCAAGTAAGATATGTCGAACAGAAGAAGTTCTCGAATGCCAGCAGAGGGCAACCCTGTCTGAGAAAGTCAAGGACTGCAGAGAAATCGTATATACGGTAGCAAAATGTGTAAGAAATTTGATGATGTAGAAACTTTAAAAATCCTACAAAAGGCAACTAAAAAACTATAATAAGGGAAAAGATGATATATAAGGGTAGACTAGCCAATAATCTAAAGCAGAACACTAAACCTTCTTTTCCAGTTATATAAAGAGAAAAAGACACGTGAGAGTTGATATTGTATAACTGGAAAAATGATCCTGGACAGGTCATAACAGACGACTGAGAAATGACAGATGAATTTAATCGATACTTTGCATCTGTCTTCACAGAGGAATATACTTGCAGTGTGCCAAAGTTCCGTAAACATCTGGGAGCAAAAGTGAGTGTCATTGCAATTACAAATGAAACTATGAGAGGCAAACCCAAAGGAATGAAGGTGGACTTGACACTTGGGCCTGATGGGCTGCATTCCAGAGTCCGGAGATAGGTTGCTGATAGGTTGAGTCCTGAGACCGATGCATTGTCAGGATGGTTCAAAAATCACTTCAGTCTTGTATGGTTGCGGACGGCTGGAAGATTGCGAATGTCACTCGACACTTTAAGACGTGAGGAAGGCAAGAGAAAGGAAATTACTGACTTGATAGCCTTAACACAATAGTGGCGAAGCTGCTGATGTCTATCATTAAGATAAGGTTTCGAGGTACTTGGAGACTAATAATAAAATAAGTCAAAGACAGCGTGGTTTCTCTCAAGAAAATTCAAGACAATGCTAACAAATCTGTTAGCATTCATCGAGGAAGTAATTAGCAGGATGGACAAAGGAGAGGCAGTAGAAGGCGGTTGATAAACTGCCACGTGTGAGGCGGATAAGAAGATAAATTGTGATGGTGTTACAGGGGAGATGCCGGGAGCAGAAAGGTTGACAGACAGGAGGGAGCGTGTGAGAATACAAGTTGGCTGCTGGCAACCAGTGGTGCTCTTCAGGGGTTAGTATTGGAACTACTGCTTTTCCCATTTGTTGTCAAAGATGATGGAATTGATGGTTTTGATCAAAGCGTGCGCACTATATGAAGATAGATGGAAGGGTAATTCATGCCGGGGAAGCAATGCGATTGTAGCAGGAATTCGACAAATTCGAAGAATGGGCAAAAATTGGCTGACGAGATGCAGAGTTAGGAAATATATGAGAATATATAGCAAAAGGAATCATAGTGCGGATTGTTATCGAAATGGGCAAAAATGTTCAAACATCATAAGTGCAACGGGGTTTATGAATCCTCGTGCAAGACTCTCACACGATTTACTTACTATTTTGTCTGTGGCAAAGAAGGCAAATGCAACGTGTCGTTTATTTTTGGGCGTATATAATACGAAAGCAAGGAAATAATGCTGAGCATTTATAAAACAGTAGTCAGGCTGCAGTTGGAGTATTGTCAACAGTTTTGGTCTCCATATCTCAGAAGGTATGTTCCGTCAAGGAGAGAGTCCAGGGGAGCTTCACGAGGAATAAGGAGGCTAACATTTGAGGAGCTGTCGGCACATTTAGACCCGTACTCACTGATATTTCGAAGATGGAGTGTCAATATCATTAGAATCTACCGGTTGCCGAAAGGGCTTGATATGGAGAGGATTTTCCTCGAGGGGGGCGTATCTAGAACAAGAAAGCATAGCCTCAAAAATCAGGCGCGATCCCCTTTAGAAGAAAGGTAAAGATGACTTATTTTTAGCCATGGAGTAAAATCATCTGGCCTCCTGAGATGCAGGCCAAATCCTTGTCTATATTTAAGTCCGGAGTACATCATTTCCTGATCAGTCAGGACACCAAATGATCCAGTGGAGAAGTCAGGTTTATGGGGTTGTGTGCGATCTTGGATCAGAGACGATGAAATGGCAGAGTGGACTCAATGGACAACATGGCCTTATTCAGCTTCTGTCTTATGATATTAAATCACCTTGCAGCAGATTCGGATCTGGTAGCGTTTCTGCGGCTGAAAACGGTAAAGGGAATAGGGAAACGAGAAGGGGATGAGGAAAGACAGTTTTCACTGGTCTGCAGTGGTGGGGTACCGGGGTTTTACCATGGATCGTTTTGGTTGTTATATATATCATCGCTGCATGGTGACTGAAGAAAGACGTTTGTTGAGGAGGAGAATGAAGCAGGAGGATACCCGGAGATGAACAATTCATACGGGGTATCGGATAAGTGGCAGGGATGTCGTTTCCTGTGTCACGAGTATAAGCAATCTTTGCAAGTGAGTAGTTCATCTAGAGATGCAGCTTCTCAGGAGGTGTAGGAAAGAGGACACATCAACAAGTGGAACCATCTGTGGGAAGACATAGTTTGTCAATTCGGACGACAAGCTGAATGTACCATAAACTTAAGACTGAATCATAAAACCATTCTGGGTGTGCTAGAAATGTTAGAAGCAGGGGAGATATGATCACATGTCTAGAGGGCAGGGGTTGTGTCTCCATCAGACCCTGAGTGAGATGGTTCCAGTTACAATGTGCAACGATGAAAACAATCATCTGGGGTCCTGATGTAATCATTGATTCTGACACAGTGAGTGGGTTAACTTGCCCGTAAGGAAGTAACAATAATTGAAAACATATAAACAGCATGAGTAGGCTACGTCAACAGAAACACATATTCGCAGTGTGACGAACGGGTTCAGTCTGGTTTATTTCAGGTTGACATCAATGCCTTGCGGTGTCACTATTGTAACCTTAGCCTGTCTGGAGTGGTGAATCAGTCAGCATAGAATCAGGCCTTTGTCGGCCATACCTGTTCTGACCATCCACTCACTGCGGCACTGGTCCCATTTATCAGCACTTGTTTCATAGCCGACTGTATTTCGGCAGATTCAATGCTCAGCCACTTCATAGATGCTGTGCAGTAACTAGGCTTCACGACCACCTCGGGCAGTGTGTTCCAGATTTTAACTATATTCCGAGTGAAAAATCCCTTCTATGCCCTTCGTGATCTTTAATCGATCCTGTTAACGTTACGAATCTATAGATTTGCTGAGTATGTCCGCAGGACAAAGAATCACAGGGTTGTATATGCTGACATATATATACTCTCATAATGAAATTTACTTTGATTATTCCTACTTGTCATCAAGAACAATAATTTGTTCGAGAATGTTCAGGCTACAGGTAGTAAGTTTTCAGCAATAAGATGGAACACTTTTTTTGAAATGTAGTATGTATACACCACCTCTGTTTCTCTCTTTGCTTTCGGCTTCACTTCCCAGCAATACATTCCCTCTTATCCCTCACTGTATTAATTGGTTAAGTGTGAAAGGTGATAGATTTTACGGGAATCTGAAGGGGAAATATTCACTCGGAGGTTGGCGGGAGTGTGCAATAAGCTGCCAGCGGTGGTGTTGGATGCCGGTTTGATTTACACACCAAAGAGAAATTTGGGTAACAAGATGGATAAAAGGTATGTGCAAGCTATGGTGCAGGTTAATGTAACTAGGCAGTAGAATCCAGATAAAACTGTTCCACATTGACTAGAAGGGCCGAAGTGTCTGCTTCATTGCGGGTGCACTCTATGCGTCTAACAATATTTTGATTTCCTGCCACGTGCCCTTCATCCCTCATGCGGCGCTTCACCCTCTCTTTTCCCATCCTCTTTTTATCGCGACAGATTTACCAAGACACTTTCCTCTCAACATTGACAATTCAGTACAGTGCGAAGGTTCCTGACACTCCACATACATATATGTGCCCATGACGGTTGTATGGTACTGTATATTTGGGATAAATTGGCAACTTCATGGGCTTCATGCTTGGCCATAGGGTGTAGGTGTGGAATAGATACCGTTAGCCTCAAGGATGATCAAAGGGTAAAGCCATAGGAAAGGATCGAGGTGTTAACTTAATACATCTCCTCTATAGTTACTCGTGAGACGGATATAGTTTGTGAGTTCCCTGGAGCGGACAGTGTTATCTGAGGCAATTCAACATTAGAATGTATGAAGTGCTGGAGTTCTTCATGGAAGTCCCCAGATCCTCTCCATCCTTATTCAAGGATATTATGGGAAAGAAGAACACACAATGTTGCGACCTTGGCAGAGATCTCTGCGCCTTCCTTATCATAAATAACGAATTGAAATGCCAAGAGATAGCTAATTTTGTACCGTTATATAGGGGAAGCTGAGACCAGCCAGGGAGCTACTGGTAGATGAGATTTACAACGGTGGAGAGCCAGCCAATGGATGGGATTCAGATGGGCAGAATTTACTTGCAGAAGCAAGTAGTGCCACCGGTAGGGCTTCAGTTTGACCGAGTGGGCAAAGTAGGGAAGATGGAATGCAACGTGTTGAGGTGTGGGGTATACGATCAATTAAAGTTTAGAAAAATTTCAAACTGAGAAGAAAATTCAGAAATGAGCGATGTATATGGACTTAAGAGTCTTTGACGGGGTTCCTTGAAAGGTAACTTGTGGGTTAATTCGATAGTAACGAAGACAAATGCAATGCTGGCATTTATTTAAATGTGAGTCGAATTTGATGCCGCAGGAGTGCAGCGTAACCCTTTGCAAGCATTGAAGCAAATGTTTGAAATGTTCTTGATTGGTGTGGGGTTAACGGTTTCCTGCAAAACGAAGGATATTCTGGTTGTGGAATAGAACGCTCGACGAAGAAAAGCTGAGGAGCTCGATGAAATGTTTACCCCAATTCTGCTCCTGTCCCTTGTCGGTTTGATCATCACCCCATAGCATAGAACCATTTGAATTAAGCATTGGGCCTTCGCCAAAAGTCTTACTAAATTACCCATGGACTGCTTCTACAGTTGGTGTTCGTTCACTTTCTTTGCTAACTCCTATAAAACACACAGGGAAATGAGGAATAAAGGTGTGGACCTCACGATGTCGGGAAGCTACCTTGAGGAATGAACTTCCTGCTCCAGATGCTGAAGGAGTTGTTCCTGAGCTGTTATTCTCTCGGGCTATAAACCAAGTTTATCCTCACCTCTGCCACATTCTCTGCCGAATGCCAGTTCGTTAGTGCCAAGATGGAAAACACAGCGACCGCCTCTGAGAAGAGGTTAGATATTACATTTATTAATTATTTGAATCATTGACGCGAGTGGATATTTCGCTGCGCTGATAAACTGTTCCCTGAACTAGGACTGTGTCACCCCATAAATAAACGTGTTTGTGCAGCAACTTAATATCATCAGCATGTAGCCGGAATGTTGAAGCATGTATTCGGAATCGTTGTAATTATTTGTATCCAATCCTGCAATAATGTAATATAGGAATTCGACAACACTTACTGACCACAGGACGATGAGGCTTCCGGAGATGGTGAGAAGTAGGATCACCGACCTCCTCTTTCTCTCCATCTCAGGGTCAGAGCCGTTCTCCACTTTCCCTTGACCCCTCAGACCCTTGCGGACGCGACTACTGACAAAAATGTGTCTGACTGTCAGAGCGTTGAACAGGAGTATGAACACGAACGGGAGTGATGGCGTCAGAACGGTAGAAACCAGTCATCCCCCACCCACCCGGGTTCCGTATAGTAGTCTGGGTTTATAATACAGTCCCAGGGTATATTGTCAATCACTTTTACCTGATGATATATACAGAAGAAAGGCACATTTTTAACACATATCAGAACGCCAGTCGTTGTCAGAACCACAGCTGCAGTTTTCCCGGTGCAATACTTTGTTTTCAGCTTCTGGCAACAGATGGAGACAAACCGGTCAAACGGAAAAGTGACGGTGAACCAGACAGAACAGTCAGTGGCTACCTGTCCCAGAGCAGCGATCGCACTGCACACGGGGGTGATGTCCAGGAAAGTTCCCGGGAAGTAATAATAACTGAGCCGCCACAATACGAGTTCAAAGCTGATGGTAAGAAGATCCGCTGTTACCCTGGCCAAATGGTAGCGAGTGGTGCAGGTGGAGGTGCCCCATTTGCCCCGTGACAGGATCACAATCGCCACAAAATTCACTGAGAGAGCAGCAAACAGAAAGGGTTAATAGCGGTTCCGTTCGATCTCTATTGCAGCCAGAAATAAGAAGGTAATGAGAACCATAAAACTTCGGGGACAACTCGTTACTGGAGGATTCAGAATGGGAGAGCGGGAGGAGCGGTGGCCTCACTCGAGTGCAATCTGGGAGATAGGGTACGGGCTCGGTTCTGGGAGAGAAGTGTGTGGCAGGCAGGCATTGTTAACTGATCGCCAAGAACGCTTTTGAAAAATCATTATAAATCTCCCTCCTTCAATGCTTCGACAGACGTGCAAAGCCTGGATGCCTCGGCAACTTTGTCACGCTGGTGATTGTTGTTTTCCCGTCACCCATGTTCTGTTAGTCTCCCCAAGCCGCGACGCCGCGCTCCCTCTCTCCTCTTTCAGTTTACAACCATCAAAGCGAACTTATTTCACCCGTTCACATGACTTACTCTCCTCATCCACACTGGATTGACAAACGCCCACAGGGGCCCAACATGTCTTGTTTCTTCTAAAGTTTGCAACCACTCTCGGCCTCCCTTTCCCGTACACAATACAAGGCATACAACCAGGAAGCTTCAATTTTCACTTTGAAACATTTTGGCGACTCTCTAAGTTTTCAGGTATTTTCCACGTTCGTGCTTCAACCATGCCATTTCCAAAAGAATGACAATGTAGGGGCTTCAAAATACTTGCCACTTTTAGAGGTTACTCCGAATTAATGTTTCGATGTGTATATTTTTCCAGAGCAGAGTATCACAGATCCTTAACCCGTCTGATATTCAATGGAAACCCCTGGGTTGGCTCCTAAATCCCTCTTCACTTCATGGATAATAAGCTGTGGAGAAAAATATCAGGTTCACGAAAGCGCACACAGACACCAATTCTAATTTCGGAACATCACGATGATTCGGAGACAAACTCACAAGAGATATATACCGCTCTCTCCGTAATCTCACCGGCGATCCACTTTCCACATTCCCACAAACTCTCAGCAAATCCTGAAAATGCAGCGCAATACATTCCAATTTTGAACTTAAAATAAGTAGTTCCTTTAATGCTGATAACGCCAAGTAACCTGTAAAGACACCGACGGCGCTGGATTCTCGGAGCTACCTTCGACAGCGACTTTACATTCATAAATGAAAGCTCCCTTCCATGAATCCATCTCCCAGATCTTCCCTCCACACAAATTACAACGGCCAGTTGGGTTTCAGCAGAGGGCACCGATTAAACTGGAACGGAGCTTCTGACCGAACACAGAGTTTTGTCACAATGTCTGAACCGCACTCACTGATACACCACCATCACAAAGTTGTCGTTAACTGAATGTGTCCAAAGACCGCGCACATAGAACAGCAAATTTAATTTATCTTATGTTCTTACCGGGAACTCCACCAGCGGCAATGATCATGTAATATATCTTCCTAACACTGTGAAATATTTCAAGTACTGTGTGAGATTCAGCCTGTCTTCCAGCTGCCTGTGATCTCGCTGAAGAAACTGATCTGATGAATCTCCACGGTTATTCATTTATATTCGCTTCAGTACACCGAATATTCAATATTACACAAGGCTGACGTGTCTCCCAACAGCTGGGATAAAAATAAACATGATGTCATTCAAGTAAAATTCCGATTGTGATGAGGTATCGATAGCGTGACGTGAAATTGCAAAATCATAAGTTACGGTTTGAGAAGTCAGTGAATGTTGTTGCTAAACACACTAGGGATTACCTCTCTGTTACTGTTGATCATATCTATTCTGCGGTTCCACCAATGCGATAATGTCATTGGGCTACTCTGATCCACCCTGGGAATTGTGTCTGTCTTTTATCACAACAATAGAAATTTAACAAAGTTGTTGTTTGTAATGTTAATAAACTAATACAGCATCTAAGCATCTGAAGAAGCTGAACACCAAAGAAACGGTTATTCAAATTACAGAGCAAGTTCCAGTGGAGAAAGATTCTAATCCCACACCCAACTCCCTTTGTAACATGTCGGTCCATGGCCTCATCCTCCACATTAATGAGGCTACTTTTAACTCGGAATTGCTACACCGCCCCCCCCCCCACCATGCTTATTACTGCACTCTGACGTCTGACCTGTTTTCCTGACCTGCCTGCACACTCCCTCTTTACTGTCTCCCATGATCAATTTTCACATCTAGGTTAAATACCGCGTTACAGGTCACCAATGTACGGACACTATGGACATAAAGCCAAGTTCCACTCCCTCCTTCTCTGTCTACGGACAAAATTCAACGGAAATTTATTTCCCATTTTTCATGGCTTCGACTCCCCATTACCCCCCGCTGGCTACAGTGTCACAGGGCCCACTTGGCTCGCTTCTTTCAAATTCTGCAACTGCTTTTCTGACCGGGGTTCCTTCAAACTTTGTCAAGGGATCCAAGCATATTCCTTCTTCTTCAGCCTAATCAACTACCAACCTCTTATTTCATCCCCTTACCACAACAACTGCTCCAAACACCTGCTCCTCCTACGTCATCTTCCTTTTCCTGGCTCCTTCTCCAATCTCTTTCCAGCCCCCATGAAGGGCTCCAGCCGGAAATGTTTACTCATTGCCCAAGATGTAGCTTCACCTGCTAAGGAACAGAACTGAGTCACCCGTCCAATATCACACTATTTGCGTATCTGTCGTATCCCTTCGTCTATTAAAACATTAATATCCCCAGTCTAAAACAAACTACCCCTCTCTCTACACAATCACTACGACACCATTATTTTGAACCTATTCTGTCCTCCCTCCACACTCTAATTAATATCTCCTCCCTCTGTATAACGATGAATACACCATTATTACAGATATTTTCTGTCCTCCCTCAAGACTTCGATTAATATTTCCCACCGTATGCCCATTCATCCGCCAAATATATCATCACTCTCACCCCTCCTTTCGAAAAAAAAAATAATTTCCTCATCTAATCCTAACCGCCCTTCTCTTCCAGCGAGGAGGAAAATTACGTTTTGAATTAAATTTAGTTTTGAAGCTTGACTAGCTATGTCTTGCCCAAGTTTTAGATCATAAAGGTCACAGGATAAAAGATAGTCTGTCTTGCCTGTGCAAGCTAACCACTGGTCATGCTAATAATGAGTTATCCCAATAATGCTGACGTTCCACACAGACACAAAGTAACGTGCAGCCTTTTCAGTCTCAGGCCAGAAGTGACGGATTGTTAACCGTTGTCAGAGTCTGTCTGGCTAATATGGGAAATGAATGTGGACGTGCGGTGTTAATTTTGTGTGGAGTTGGAAACATTTCTCGACTGGCTATACCAAGCAAGTGCTTCTGGAAATCGCTGATCAAGTACGTTTAGCTGTTGGCTATTGCCCAAAATTTACTGTATAAATTTAAGATCTAACATGACATTGACAGGGGCTTGAAACGTCTTTCCGTAAACCGAAGTCCGTGTTTTATTTCTGTTTGATAACGGGGCAGTATCTTACAGTAAAATAGGGCACAGCAAGATAAATTGTACGACAGAAAATTGGTGACAAACGTGGGATCCCTGTGATACTCTATTCCGAGAGAGCCCTTTCGTGAGACTTGCTTGAAAGTTAGAAGTCAAGACCGGACGAGGGTGAACTCATGCTTAAGACTCGATCGAGGAAGAGGGGTTGGCGAGACTGTATGCAGGTGCCGGATCTGTTTCATACCAGCCGGTGAAAAACCACACCTCCGGTGTATTCGAGTGTAGAAACAAGACGGGAACAGGAGTAGAGCCACGAGGGGTTCGGGTGAGAACAATTATAACAATTTAGAACAAAAGGGTCGAGAGATAGATGGTTGGCCGAACACTGGGGAGAAGGAATTGTAAAAAAATTATGAATATTACTTATTAGAGTTACCAATAAGGAAACTTGGAAGTTGTGTTGTTAAAGGATTGACTCAACAGTAACTGGCGGAAGAAAATGAGTAACGACAAAGAATCATTTCTTCAATTCAGACCCACCGATGCTCTGACCCTAATGCGAAAGTAATTCGATATTGAACAAATGAGACAACTCTCAGGGGACACGTTGGCTACCACCGCGGCCCACGCGGACATGGTCTGTTTGGAAATGGTAGATAGCAGGTACTCTGCAACTGTGTCTTGTAAACTCTATGGACGGAGTTCTGGGGATTAGCTTTGCAGCGGATCCTATTGCCTATTAAGATTAATAACTGGCGAGATGAAACTCAAGCTAGGGGTAGAGTCTCTAACTATGATTTAGGGTATGTGATGTTTATCAGATGGGAAGAGGTGGGTAAACGACAGCAGCCTCAAAATGTTAAACTTAGAAAAATAAGAAGAAAAAATCCCGGAGAAGGCCGAGGTGCCACCATTTCTCAGTCGCCGGAATCTTTCCTGCAACAGCAAACCACAAACCCTTCCCCCATTTGGAACCTGGATGATATGGAATAATAGAAATATCTGCTGAAGTGTTTGGGGTGTCGCGGCATTGGGTCCGTCTGGAGCAGCGGAAACAACAGCTGCAGCTGAGGAGGGACTGATGCAGAGTTCAGACTCTCTGTTCCAGGCTCCTTGCATAATAGGATGGGATGTCCTGATACTTGAACTCTGGAACCCGGCACCGGTACGCAATCTGATTGGCGAAGCAAGCCATTAGCCTTCCATAATTTGTTGTTCTAGGCTTGCCAGAGTTTTAATCCATTACCTAGGGATTTCCAGGCATTGTTCATGGTCGCCTTTGGAATTTCCTGGCCAGTTGTTCAAAAAGTATTTCCCTCTACGCCTCAGGCGCCACAAGTGCTCTGGGACCTTCACTGGGGAAAGAAGGGATAGTAATTGGAGTCCTGCTGAAGGAATGAATGATTGGTTGAACGGAACAAAAGATGGCATTCTCGCAGGATCCTGGCAACACAGAGACTTTGGAGAAGTCACTAAATGCCAACAAAAGAAGTTGGAGTCCATTACTGAGTTTATTGCGCGTTGAAACATATTAGGGAACCTAGCGCAGTGATACCACTCGCAGGAAACAACCCACTGGAAGTGCAAACAGTTATAAATTGTCTCAGCCCAGAGGCAGCACAATCTTTTAAACTGAATATCGTGAAGTGGCACTAGCAAAAGGCAACAGAAGTATTAGGAATTAGGCATATACAATGTCCCTACTAAAGAACCACTGTCCTTATCGGTTGTAATCGGAATAGGGAAATTTCTGATTAATGAAACCTGTTATAGAAAAAAAAACGACTTGTTAATTGCTTCGACGCCAATTAAATTCTCTGTCAACTAAATGTCATTATTTGTTATACCTCCGAAGAATTGTATCTTGATAACCCCTTAGAAAAGCTTATTTCAGCTCGTCACTAAATGCTGAGTAAAATCGAACAACCAGAAAGTCCAGCGACTCTCTACAGATGGCAAAATAGGTGAAATGCCTGGGGAGACTGGTCGTGCCAGCAAATAGAAGTCGACATAACCGAGGGGAGATTCCTGGATAATCTGATCTAAATTTGTAATCGAGGAACAGCACTCCATTGCGCTACGGTATTCAGGGATCCAGATCTCCATGGCAGTTACAGAAACTGAGCAAATCATCATGAAGATAAGAACGGGCTAATATTTTTATCGGACAGCGTCATTCTGGCCCTGAGGGAATAGCAGCTGAGTTTCGGCTCAAATAGAAAACGGAGGGACTCTTCTCCAGTGCACACATTCACTGTTCCATGTCCCACTGGCAGCGAAAACTTCTGTTAAATCTAAATAATTGGGAATTATTGTGAGAAGTGTGTTGGAATAGAGAAAACTACATAACTCAAGGGGTGACCTATTATGGACCAAGTACAGGGGTAACAGTAGTAACTCCATTACATACTGACTAGGAATTCTATATAGTCCCTAATCATGGAGAATTAGTGAAATCCGTAGCTCCCCATCAACTCACTATTAAATGAAATGTTAGACTACTGTCCATCAGACAATCTCGCCCGTCCCCAAACGACTTCAGCGTTAAACCTGCCATAGTGATGCCATTGCAGGATTAACTCAAAGCCCTTGCAATACACTAATATAACCCATCCCCAGGCAGGGGAGGCCGGATGAGTGGCAGTTTGCTGAGAATTTTCGGGCAAAATTTCTTGAGGAGACTGACGTTATTTGGAGTGGATAGAGGGAAACAAATGGCCATTATCATATGGATTTCCAGAAGGCGTTCGCTAAGGTGGCACATAAAAGACTTATCCATGAGATAAGGATGCATAGAGTTCCGGGTGATGATTAAGAACTGGTTAACCTACAGAAAACAGAGACATTAGATACATGGATGTTTCTGTTGTTGGCAATCATTGCAGAGCAGGGTGCCAAAGGGGGGCAGTCCTTGAGTCACTTGTACACGCGGGAAATCAGAAAGATGAGAGGAGATCTTAAAGAAACCTATAAACTTACGAAAGGGCAGATAAGATAGAGTCAAGAAGTTGAAATTTCCACTGGAAGCTGACATTATAAGTAGCAGACCGCCTCAAGTCTAGGGAGAGTAAATTTTGGACTGAGGTGAGGTGGTACTGCCTTTTACAAAGAGTGGTGATTCTGTGGAATTCTATGTCCAATTAAGCTGTCAGCTATGGAGACTATCGCATTAAATATATTTAAAACAGGGTTGAATAAATTTTTGCATAATAGGCAGATTAAGAGTTATTTGGAAAACGCAGGTGAGTGGAGATGTGTCCGTGGTCAGTTCAGCCATGATCTTACTGAATACGGGAGCAGTCTCGCCCGGTCAGATGGAATACTGCTTCCTTTTCTTTATGTTCTTATGAGGAGAAATATTGGAATGTGAAGAGATAACCTGGAAGGATAGAGTTCTGTGTGATGAGAGGGACTGGGACGGTAGAGAGTCGGAGAGAGGAGAGAGAGAGAGTAAACGAGATGGAAGGTATTAGGGACAGAGATGGGGGCTTGTTTGCAGAGACAGTTGGGGAAGGACATCAGCGGTGGAGATAGACGCGGGAGACTGTCTGGGAGGAGAGAGATACTATGAGAGCGCCTGGCCGGGGTGGGGCCGAGACGGTTAGAGACAGCCGGCAGAGCAAGAGATTGGGGGAGATAGATAGGGTGACTGGGGGCTGAGAGAGTGAGAGAGAGAGAGAGGCTGAAATGAGGGAGTGTGAGGCATAGTGAATCAAACAAAAATCTTAACTATCGTGAGGCTTTAGGCGGCGTTCTTAAACCAAGAACATCCTTGTCTTGCTCAGGCACCATTGGAAAGACCCTCGGAAACATCCACCCCTTTCCGTTTTTGTGAACAGTCTTTTCCCTATCCTTGACCTCAGCTCTGTCAATACCATAGTGCGATCTGCCTGGCCAACGCGCCTTCGCGTCCATCAACTGTTTTTCCTCTGCAGAACACCCTCATCTCCGTGACACCCTCCCTTACTGTTCACCAACGCTCAGCAGGGATCTCCATCCCTACGCTCTGAAGCGCCCCTTGCGTCCCCGGATGGGACGAGAGTTGGACTGTCCTGGCGAGGACCCGGATTGGAAACAGCTAGCCTCCCTGTCTCCTCTCTGAGATGAAATCGGGAACGGATGCGTCCTGGAAAATGCACAACGGAAATGTGGAGGTATTTCATGCAGCACTTGCCTTGGGTTCTGGATAGGTTTGTTCGACTGAAACAGGGAAAGGATGTTAATGAAGGAAACATGGTTCACCGGAGTTGTGGAACATCTAGTCAGGAAGAAGAAAGAAACTTACTTGAGGTTTAGAATTCAAGGGTCAGATTTGGCTGTGGAATTATAGGACGCCAGGGACGAAGGGAAGAATGAAATAAGGAAAACTAGAAACGACTGCAGAGATTAAGGAAAATCACAGGACATAGTAGATGCATGTGAAGAAGCAGATGACTGAAGTGAGGGTAGGACCGGTCAGGCAGACACTAAGAAACATGCTCCTATAGGCAGGGAAAGTCGGATGAATCCTTAATCAAGATTTTATTTCTCTATTCACCAGTGAGGGAGGTATTGACGTTTCTGAGCACAGCTTTGAACGAGCTGATGTGCGAAAACGTATCTAGGATACGAGAGATGATGTGCTGGATCTTTTGAAAATCATTGGGACAAATAAATCCACTTGTGTGGTCTGGATATACTTCAGGCCATGGCGCCAAGCGGGGGTGGGGTGGGGGAGAGATTGCTATGCCCTGGGCGATGATCTTTGCATTATCGCTGGACGCAGAAGCCATTTCAGTGGACAGGAGCGTGGAAAATATTTTTCCTTTGTTCAGTAAAGGGAGTGGGAATAACTCTAAAAGCTATAGGCCAGTTTGTCTTACTTTAGTGGTCGGCAAACTATTGGATGATTATAATCAGGATTTACCGGAATGTGGAGAAACATTAACTGATTGTGGGGAGTCAGTGTGGTTCTGTGAGGGGCAGGTCCTGTCTCACGAGGCTGGTTTAATGCTGTGACAATGTGAAGAAGCACATTGATGATATCCTATGTTTATATATTATAAATGGATTTCAATAAGGAATTTGATGCGGTTAACCATGGTATGACCTTTCGGACCGTCTGAACGTCGGAAAGTCAGTAACCATGTTATCCATTGAAATTTGGCAAGTGAGTTCAGAAATGACACCCACGGAAGGGAGAGGGTAGTTGTACATAGATCGTTTTCTCCCTGGAAGCTGGTCACCAGCAGTGTCGTACATAGATCTGTTGTGAGACCAAACACTATTTGTGGCTTTCTAAGCGATTTGGACGAGAAAGCGGAAACGTTGGTTATTGTATTTGAAATCATGTGCAGTTTGGTGGAATTATAGATAACATAGAAGTCTGTCGGAGATTACAACACGACATGGACAGAATGCAGAACTCGGCTGAGAAGTGGCAGATGACGTTCAACCAGGAAAGGGACGAAGTGATTCACTTCGGAAGGACGAATTGGAAGGCAGAATGCAGTGTTTATAGCGGGATTGTTAATTGGGAAAGACTATTTTGGGGCAAACCCACACTTGACATATGGAGGGTTTTTAAAGACCATTTGCACAGAGTACAGAACAGGCATGTTCTCATCAGAAGGAAGGACACGCAAGGTAAGTAAACCGTGGGTGTTAAGGGAGCTCATGAATGCAGTTAAGAAAGAAAAGCAGAAGTATGTAAAACCTGGAAAGGTAGAATCAAACTGAACCATGAGGGATTGCAAAGATGCCGGAAATATGTCAAAAAGGAAATCAGGAAAGCCAGAAGGGGCAATGAAAAGCCCTTAGCGGGTAGAATTAAGGAAAATCCCAAGGCAATCTGTACAGAGACCAGTAGGAAGAGGAGAACCAGGGTGAGTGTGGAATCCATCAATGATTAAAAGGTGTGAAGAGAAATTTCCTTGGATGTAAACGTTATCGATAATGTCATTAATGAGCATTTTACATCAGTATTTAACAGGAAGGACGTGGCGAACGAGGACATCAGTGTTGATAGTACTAAGGTGCAAGGGCATTTATAACTGAACGTAGTGTTGTATCTCTTACATAACATTAAGTTTAATAGGTCCCAGGTCCTGACTCCCCGGGTTATTGAGAAAGGCAAGTAAAGAGATTGATGGGTGTTTTCAGATATATGTTTGTCCTCCTTAGCCACAGCCAAGATCCTAGAGGACTGATGAGAACCTAATGATAATGCATGTTTAGAGAAGGGAGCCAGCCATTCTTGGATGTTATAGATAGGATTTCTGAGTATTTGGAAAACCATGGACTAAGAGAAAACCAGCATGCTTGTGCGGGATACGTCATGTCTTATAAACTTCATTTGATTTTTCTGATGATGTGACATGTGTGGTTGACGAAGGTAGAACTACGGTTGTTGTTGATGTGCACTTTCGTAAAGCCTTTGACAAATAACCCACGTTGCCAAGGGTACAGCAATCTCTTTCCCCACTTTCCACTGAAACCTGGGGCATGTTCAGACCACACAAAGTAACTTATCTGCCTCATGTTTTTTTCCAGCACATCGTCTTATTTTAACATCGACATGTCACACAACAAGCTAATGTAACGTTCTTCTCACAAAACTCAAGATCCCCCACACCGGTGAATATTAAATTGAAATCTTCACCTGCCCAACGTGCTCCAAATCCAGGCAGATGTTTCACTTCCTATCCCTGACCAGTGATAACCTCAGTCCAGTCATTTCTTCCTCTACATGTAGAAAATCTTGGGGTTTAACTTCATCCTACTGAATACATTCTGTAGACGTTTCCAGTTCTCCTACTTCCATTCTTCAGTTCTTCCCTGGCTAACATGTTCATTTGAAGCCATGTCTGATCCTCGCTTTCTAACCTTCTAGAGTTTCGTTCTTCCTCTTGTTACGTATTCGTGGGTATCTTGTAACTGTGACGTGATCAGGATGTGACTGAGGCTATGCTGGACATGAGGTAATTGTCTTGTGATGGTGCAGTGACGTCATTTTCCCGACAGTGAGAGGCCATGTTAATGTTTTTGTTTCAACAGGGTATAAAAGCTGGATCCTTCCCTGTGTGTGTGTGTGTGTGTGTATGGGGGGGGGGGTGGTGGGCAGGGGGGCAGACCGTGGTTGAATTCGCCAGACACTCCCGTTTCGCTACGTATTTCGATGTTATTTCGACGTAATTGTTCCCAACGCAGTTTCGTTTAAAAGTGGAGTTTTACTTTCTGTCTTAAGTCAAAGATTATTGCCGGCAGTTTTGCTACAACACTACCAGTTAAAATCTAGCCGGACAGTAAAGATTCTTCGAAGTTCGGGAAGTATTTAATCTTCGCACGAGGATTTAGGAACATGTGTCCGTGTTAACACCGGCTTCCTCAAAAGAGCAGAAAGAGTCGGATGCATAGTTTCGCCAAGGAAATGGCAGTGTCTTTAAGCCGTTTCACTTTCTTCATCGTAAATCCTTTGATGAAAGCATACATCGATTGCGATCCGCAGTAACGCCGCGAAAGGGAAAAATTATTTCAAGGAAATTATCTCCTTTAACTGACTGTAAATCATTTTGGGCTTCTTTTTGCAATACTACTTTAAAGAACCGAGTTCGCATTTCTCGCTTTAAGAACTGTTCGAGCTGTCGTATTGCAGCTGACCTGGTTAAATTAGTCGCTTGTTTACTTTTGTCCTTTTTTAGCAGTGTTTAATAAATGTTTTATTTGTAATAAAAAATCTGCCTCACGAGCCCCCAAATCATAACATTTGGGGGCTCGTGGAATTAGCCATTTTTGAGTTTAAATGCTTGTTTAATTTTTGATCGTAGTTTTGGAAAAGGGAATACTCGAATCTTTTGTTTGATTGGCTTGTGAGTGGTATTCGGCAACAATGAATATTGATGACTTCCTGGAATCGCCAGGCGCAGAGTTATTAGCGAAAACGAAAAAAAATTGGTAGTTGAGATTGCTAGCAGGTTGGAACTTAAAGGTATTTTGAAAGATACAACAAAGCCTTTAATTCAGAGAAAAATCACGGAACACTGTATAGAGTTGAGTGTGTTTGATGTATCGGTTTTAGATCGATTTCCTGAGAGTAAAGCAGTGATTAAGTTAGATTTGGAACAGGTAGCTTTAGAAAAGTTTAAAATAGAAGCTGAATTAAAGCAGAATGAAATGCAAGCTAACATGGGACTAAGTCGATTAGAAGCTGGAAATAAAAAGAAACAGTTGGAAGCTAATTTGGGATTAAGTAGGTTAGAAGCTGTGAATAAACAGGGGGAATTTGAACTTAAGATGACGGAATTAAAGTCTGAGAGTCAGTTCCCTGGTTCTAGAAAAACGTTTCTTGTTAGTCAAGAAATTAATTTGGTCCCTCCATTTAGTGAAACAGAAGTAGGAAAATATTTTCAACATTTTGAAACAATTGCTCTGGTTTCAGAGTGGCCGAAAGAGAAATAGTCAATGTTGTTACAGAATGTAATTAAGGGCAAAGCACAACAAGTTTTTACTGGTTTAACTGCTGAGCAAGCACTTGATTATGCTACTGTGAATCGGCACATATTGAAGGCGTACGAGTTAGTCCCAGAAGCGTATAGAGAATGATTCAGGAATTTGTGGACAAAAATCATGTGGAACTTGCCTATGATAAAGCTGTGTGTTTAGAGAGCTGGTTTCCTCTAAAAGTGTAAATAGGAATGATAATAAATTGAAGAAGCTGACTTTAATGGAAGAATTTTAAAGGAACATTCCCAGTGAAGTAAGAACATACTTAAATCAGAGAGAATTCGCTACATTGCAGGAATCTGCTAAATTAGCTGATGAGTATGCTTTAATCCAAAAGAATAAATTTCCTCAGGGCAGGACATTTAAAAAGAAAAATTGCACAGAGATTCAAGATAAACCAGAAATCAAATCAGAAGTTAGCGACAGAGGTAAGGAGGAAGGAAAGCCTGTGAAGGAAAGAGAGTTTGGTCCCATTTGTAATTATTGTAAGAAACAGCTAATTGTTTCCGATTGAAAAAGAAAGAATATGAAGCAGTCCCAGATGCTTGTGTGCACGTTACTGAAGCACCTGTAAATTCACAGGGTTTGATAACACAAAAGAAATTTTGCTAGCGTCTGACCAAGTTAGGAGGGGATATGATCATTTTATAACAGAAGGATTTGTATCCTTGAATGAAGGATCTACTCCGGTGCTAATAAAAATCCTTAGGGATAATGGAGCTTCTCAATCACTGATGTTAGACAGTGAGTTAAAGTTTAACGATGAGTCTGATACTGGTGAGGTGAATTATATACGACGTGTTGGGAGTGCCCTTATGCCTGTACATTTGCATAAAGTGAATTTAAAGTCAGAGTTAATTACAGGACTTGTTAAAGTAGGAGTACAGCCTAGCTTACCCTTGAATGATATTTCTTCGTAGTTAGGTAATGACTTGGCAGGTGGACACGTTTTTTTTTCCTGAAGTGCATTCGACAATAGAGAAAGAGGAACCACGGATGAATTCAAACACAGATTCCTCCTGTGTTGTACCTCGAGCTATGGCTAAAAAGATTGATGTGCAGAATGTTACTCATGACTGTTAAACTCAGGATTCGAGTTTTGAGGATGTGTCAGAAACTTTCTTACCTACATTGTTTGAACAAGATACTTGGAGTAAGTCTGACTATGAAGATTTGTCTCTGTCTCGGAAGGAGATGATAGCATAGCAGAGCAGAGAAACTGAGATTATAAAATTAAAAGTACAAGCTCTACCAGATTGCGAAATTGAGAAGGTGCCAGTAGGATATTATTTTGAAAAAGGAGTGTTGATGAGGAAGTGGAGACCACCTACAATTCCAGCAAGTGGTGAAGAGATTTTAACTTTAGCTAAGAGAGTGCCCTTACGTGGACACCAAGGGGTAAGGAAAACTGTGGACAAAATTTTAAAACATTTTTATTGACCTGGTTTAAGAAAAGATGTGGCGAAGTATTGTCGAACGTGCCATAGTTGTCAGATTGCGGGTAAACCAAATCAAATTACAAATTGGCTCCATTACAACCTACTCCAGCGTTCAGTGAACCATCTTCTAAAATTATTATAGATTGTGCAGGTCCATTACGAAAAACAAAAACTGGATCTCAGTACTTGCTGACTATCATATGCACTGCGTCTCGGTTTCCAGAGAATGTACCCCTTAGGAATATAGCAGCTAAAACTATAACAAAGGCTCTTACAAAATTCGTTACTTATTTTGGGTTGGCCTAAGGAAATACAATCTGATCAAGGCAGTAACTTTATGTCTGGATTGTTTCAACAGATAGATTATAAATTGGGAGCTAAGCAAATCACTGCATCTGCATTCCATCCAGAATCGCAAGGTGCCTCGGAGAGGTTTTATGCTACCTTCAAGAATATGATTAAGGCTTATTGGGTGGAAAATCAAAGTGATTGGGATGCTGGTATACACTTACTTCTATTTGAAGTAAGGGAATCGGTACGAGAATCATTAGGTTTCAGTCCATTTGAACTTGCATTTCGGCTTAGAGTTAGAGGACATTTGGCCTTATTAAAAGAACAATGGATTAATAAAGAGGTACACACTAATTTGTTAGACTATGTTTTGAAATTTAAAAGCAGATGACATAAAGCTTGTAGCTTAGCTCGGAAAAATTAAAATTGGCTCAGGAGAAAATGAAAACCTGGTACGATAAAGAAGCTAGGATAAAACATATAAACCTGGAGATAGGGTGCTGGTTCCTTTCCCAGTGCAAGAGAATCCTTTAGAAGCTAGATTTCATGGTCCTTATGAAATTGTATCTCAAATCAATGATGTGGATGACGTGAAAAAAAACTCCAGATCGTAGAAGGCCGAAACAACTTTGCCATATAAATATGATAAAGCCGTATTTGAGGAACAGTCTGCTACTATGAGTGTTGCGGCCAATAATAATGAATCTGATCTCACTAGGGATTTAATAGATGATTCATCTGAATTCCATTCTAAACCCAACGTTGTTTCTGTCAGGTTACCAAACTCAACCATTCTGAAAAATATTGAGGAGAAATTAGCACGTTTACAGCCAGAGCAGAAGCAGCATATGAAACAATTAGTTATTAAATTTAAGGATTTGTTTTCAGATGATCCTAGAAGAACTATCATAGCTTCACATGATGTAGATGTTGGAGATGCCAAACCCATTAAACAACAACTGTATGGAACGAACATGGAAAATATGAACTTGCTGAGAAAGAAAATAAATATATGCTGGAGACTAATATTATTCGACCTTCTAACTCGAAATGGAGTTCACATTGTGTTATAGTGCAAAACCCAGACGGTAGTATTAGTTTTGTACGGACCGTAGGAAGGTGGATGCTGTAACGAAAACAGATGCATATCCAATTCCTAGAGTAGATCATTGTCTAGATAAATTGGGAAAAGCAACGTTCCTTACAAAGATTGATTTATTGAAAGTATCTTGGTGTATTCCATTAACGGATGAAGGTAGAGAGATAAAGGTAACTCCATCTGGATTATATGTTTATAATGTTCGTCTATTTGGGATGAAGAATGCCCCAGGTACTTTCCAGAGGATGACTAACTTTGTGATTCGGGGACTGAAAGATACAGATGCTTATAACCATATAACAATCACAGCACGGAAACAGGCCATCTCGGCCCTCCTAGTCCGTGCCGAACTCTTAATCTCACCTAGTCCCACCTACCCGCACACAGCCCATAACCCTCCACTCCTTTCCTGTCCATATACCTATCCACTTTTAACTTAAATTACACACTTAACTGGCCTCTACTACTTCCACAGGAAGCTCATTCCACACAGCTATCACTCTCTGTGCAAATAAATAACCCCTCGTGTTTCCCTTAAACTTTTGCCCCCTAACTCTCAAATCATGTCATCTCGTTTGAATCTCCCCTACTCTCAATGGAATCAGCCTATTCACGTAAACATTATCTATCCCTCTCAAAATTTTAAATACCTCGATCAAATCCCCCCTCAACCTTCTATCCTTGAATGAATAGAGACCTAACTTGTTGAACCTTTCTCTGTAACAAATGCTGAAACCCAGGTAACATCCTAGTAAATCGTCTCTGCACTCTCTCTAATTTATTGATATCTTTCCTATAATTCGGTGGCCAGAACTGTACACAATATTCCAAATTTGGCATTACCAATGCTTTGTACAATTTTATCATTACATCCCAACTTCTTTACTCAATGCTCTGATTTATAAAGGCCAGCGTTCCAAAAGCCTTCTTCACCGGCCTCAGACTCCACCTTCAGGGAACTATGCACAGTTATTCCTAGATCTCTCTGTTCCACTGCATTCCTCAGTGCCCTACCATTTACCCTGTATGTTCTATTTGGATTATTCCAGCTTAAAAGCGCCAGTACTTCCACCTCTTTGATTGTCATAGGTTCCATAACTTCCTGACCTGTTTCCCACACCTTAAACAATTCGATATCCTTCTTCTTAGTGAATACTGAGACAATAGAGAAGGAATTGTTACTTCTTGTTTCAGCTTTAGAACATTTTGACTTATATTGACTATTTAGTGACAGGAAATTGTACTTGGAAGGCACACATTATTGCGGTGGAGAAATTGTTGGAAAGTCTTTCAAAAGCTAACCCTAACTTAACTATTAATTTAGCTAAAAGAGAATTCGGACATGCCACTGAGACTTCCCTTCGTTATATTGTGGGTCAAGGTATAGTAGCTCTTGTTCAGGCAAAAGTTCGGGCAATTTTAGAGATTCCCACTCCAACGAAGAAAAACAAAACTTGAAGGAGATTCTTGGGAATGGTAGGTTATTACCGAAAATGTTGTAAAACATTTGCTAATGTTGTCTTTCCATTAACTAACCTCTTGAAGAAGAATGAGAAGTTTGTATGAACAGTGCCTTGTGAAGGAGCATTTGAAAAATTGAAAACTATGATATGTCATCAACCTCTGCTCCGGGCACCTGACTTCGAAAAGCCTTTTTCATTAGCTGTAGAGGATAGCGATGAGGCTGCAGGAGCAGTAATAATGCAAAGGAATGAGGGTGATGAAGGTGATCATCCAGTAGCTTACTTTTCTAAGAAATTTAATAAGTATCAAAGAAACTATTCGACAATAGAGAAGCAATTGTTACTTCTAGTTTCAGCTTTAGAGGATTTTGACTTATATGTTGGTTCAACATAAAAAAAAACACTTATCGTTTACACTAATCATAATCCGCTATTGCTTCTGTGTAAGATGAAAACCAAAAAGAGAAGGTTATTAAATCGGAACTTAATGTTAAAATAGTACAATATTTTGGTAACTCATGTTAAAGGTAAAGATAATGTAATTGCTGATTGTCTATCTCGATGTTGAATGTGCAATGTAATTTTATATGGAGTGATATTTTAACATTTGTAACACTCCTATGTAATAATTTGTAAGTTGATGTATGACAAGACTATGTATACAGTGTACGTTATATTTTTTTTTGCCAATAGTTAATTGTTAAAATACTGTTCTTGACAGACCAATTTATTTTTGGAGGGAGGTGTTCCGTACCCGTGGGTAATCTTGTACCTGCACGTGATGGTGATGAATTTGAAGCTATACTGGACATGAGGTAATGGTCTTGTCATGGTGGAGTGAAGTAATTTTCCCGACAGTGAGAGGTCATGCGATAGTGTTTTTTTTTTCAACCGGTTGTAAAAGGAGAACCCCACCCTATGACGTGGGCAGTTCGTGGTTGAATTCGCTACTGACTCCATGCTACTCCGTATTCTGATATGATGACGCATTTTCGTTTAAAAGTGGAGATTTAATTTCTATTTTAAGTCTCAAAAGCTATTGCCGGAAGTTTCGTTGTAAAACTGCCAGTGCCCTCCGTTGAGTACTGCTGGAATCAGTAGTAACATCGTGGAAAGGATTTAAGTGCAGGAATAAATGTCTCTCCTAAGCGACTGGGTAAAACTTTGGACTTTCGCATTACTACTTCTAATAACTGTTTTCGCATTCTCGCTTTTAGAAAAGTTCGAGCTGCAGTATTGCAGCCGACCTCCGGTTAATTTAGTCGTTTGTTTACTTTTGTTTTTTTTTTAACTGTGTTTAATAAAAGTTTTATTTGTTTTAAAAAAAAATCTGTCTCAATTACATATTCATTGTTGCTGATTTGTAACAATACTTCACTCGACAATGCTGTGTGTAGTGCTCGGCCAGGCAGCAACTCCAGTGACAGGAATCATGATCGGAGCATTTGGAACACTGCTCTGGAAAGAATACACCCCGTCCAAAACTGTTCTCCTTTCTACTTCTTTTCATTAGCCACTTGAATAAAACTGCAACCGGACAGAAATTAATCTACCGCATTCGCAAACGGCTCCTTCCACACCCGCTCGAACCTCTGAGTGAATAAGGTTTACCACATACATCCCTTGTGCGTTTCATCGTTCACTGCAGCCAGATGAACTCTAGATACATAATTCACTCAGGTGATGGGGGAAACTGCGTGCATTCACCTTGTCTCAGCAGCACACTAGTTACAGTCAAAGAATCAACAATTCAGTTTGTGACTACTTCGGCAAAAAGCAGAGTTGGTCCATTCAGCTTCAGACTGATCCTCAATGAGACGTGGAAGCCAAGGTGCGACTGGTTTTGGTGGTTTTCAATACATTCAGACTATTAACGATAGGAAGGTGAGATGCTTTAAAAGAAATCGGGAAAAAAAATGAATTAAACAGCAACTTCGTGTCAAATAACAGAAAAGCCTCGGAGCATTCCAATAGATGGCAGATTTTAATGGCTACTTTTGCTCAAACAGAGAATGGATGGCGAAGTGTAGTTAACATTGTGACAGGTTAATTAATTTCTTTATAGTTAAATAGATTGCACGGCACATCAAAGATATAGAGTGATCAAGTCATAAACTGGGAGAGGTCAGGGTCTCGGGATGAACTGTTTGTGTGAGTGCTGAAAGCAATGTCCACAAACGTCGCTAAATATCGTGAAGACACGGGCTCTTTTTTTGACAATTCCTTGGAATATCGGTGTGGATCTTTTCATGTTTCGAGGAATATAAGTAGAATGTATTTTATTGTGGTATATACCACCTGCGGTTACAGTGACTTGCTTCACTCAAACCACCCGAAAAGACGGAAAACAACGGAAGAAAACAATGAAGGAATGTTGTTTTTTAACAAAGAAATGTCATCTGCGGGTCTCAGCTCCTTCCCTCAATTTCAGAAGCGAATGTGCTGCGCCAGAAGTTTCAAGATTCACATTCATAGTTTGTTTTAGAGTACAGCGATTGAATTATCCCTGAGGAGTCATTTCCGGGTACGGTGACCGAGTGAGCATAGCAGTTTAATATAGTGTTTGTGCAGCTGTTTGTCACTAATGTGGCTGGTGTGGTAAACACGCATATTGCCTCAGTGGAATTGCTCTCACTTGTATTTAACTCTGTAAAACCGATCACCGGTCCATGTGAGCAGTTGGAACATTCCATACAAACAAACGTTGGTTCTGACGGAATATGGGATATCCAGCGATTTACTACATCGCGGGCGTTTTCTATCCTGCACTCGTAGCGATTGGCGTCTCTGGTAAGGTACTAGAGCTGGTTACTATATGTGCGGTGCCGCCGTTTTGCTTTTGTACTGCTCGGGCGTCTACACAGCACAAGTTCTACCCTCGACTGAAACGTATTTCTGGGATGGACATTCTAATATTTGATATTTTAAATTTTCATTTTCTGTATTTTAGTCGATGTGATTTCTTTTTCCTCAATTATGTTGGTGACGATATTGGCATTGTTTCATAATTTCACCTTGCTCGGCTTTCTGTAGCGATGCTGACGTACGTTTTCGAGTTCAGAGATTCTATCGACATAGACAGCAGCCAACAACAACATAGCAGCTTATTCAAATGACTGACATGTCTATTCTACCCAAAATGCTGGTGGAGCACAGCAGGCCAGGCAGCAGCTATAGGGAGAAACACTGTCGTCGTTTCGGGCCGGGACCCTTCGTCAGAACTTGACAGTGCTTCTCTCTATAGATGCTGCCTAGCCTGTTGTGTTCCACCAGCATTTTGTCTGTGTTGTTTGAATTTCCAGCATCTGCAGATTTGCTCGTGTCAAGTCTATTATCCACACTTCTCTCAGTTCTTCGATAAAAAGTAAATGAGAACTTATGCTTTATATCTTCCTCATTCCACTTTGTTACCTCAAACAAAAATCCCTTCTGCTGTTCAGCCATTCATACTGGAAAATGGTGTCAATCGTGCAGTCACAGGTAAGTGAGTCGACGAAACCAGTGCGACGTTCCAAGCTGTCGGAAAATTGTCAGCCCTTTGGTATTCCAGTCCATTATTCTCTCCAGCAGAAGTTCAGTAACGCAGCCCATGCTGTGTGAATTTCTGTTTTGCGCTTCCAAGCTAATGATACGCTGCCTAAAATTGTAAGATTAGAGCAATTCGAACAGGAGCAACTAACAGTATTTTTTTTTAAACCTTGTAGTTAATTTAACGGCGATCGTGATCCTATCTTGCGGAAGATGTGGCCTCTCCAAATGTATCACCCGTTACCTAGTTGGAATGGCAACAGCGGATCTGATGGTGGTTATAGTTGTCGCTTTAGTAGAACAGACCAACAATATCTACATTTACTCCAGATCCCTGCTCATCACTCCTGTATGCGCTCTGACACTTGTATTTAGGGTTGTCACGATGGACTGTTCTGTTTGGTTTACGGTCAGTTTTACTTTCGATCGGTTCATCGCAATATGTTGTCGAAAGCTCGCGGGATGGTACTGCACTGAGAGAACAGCAACGGTGGTTATGGTGACTGTGGTTACACTGAGCTGCGGGAGGAGTGCTCCGTTTTACTTTGCCATTGAACCTTACGTCATTATTGACAACATGCCGTGGCGTTGCGCCTTCTCACATGAATACGCTAAGTCATCAGTGTGGAAAGGTTTGGAAGTGATGGATAGTATTTTAGCACCGTTTTGCTACCAATCGGCTTAATTCTAGTGTTCAATGGGTTAACAGTAAGATACATCATTGCGGCAAATCAAGTTCGCAAAGCTCTTCTGAACAGCAGCGATAATCAGAAAGATGCCGAGGCGGAAATTCGTAGAAAGTCGATGATTTTGTTGTTTGCTATCTCAGCTAATTTCATATTATTTTGGATGCCCTATGTAGTTCATTCCCTGAAATGGCAAGCGAAAAATTTCTTTTACCAGGATAGATATATGAATTCCCCCGTATATATACTACAACAATTTGGGTACATTCCAAATTCTGAGTATGTGCACGAATACTTGTATCTATACGCTGACACAGAGAAAATTCAGAAAAGAGCTGAAAAATGGAATGAAATACGTGTTTACATTAAATGGACATTTCTGTAGATAACGGTCACGTCCAATTACTCTTAGACGGATATTTTTCAAATGAAGATTTTTGTAATATAATTTGGATTGGAAAATATGTCCAGAGTTCTAACAGTCATGAGCCTGGAATTCCTACAAACGCTATATGCAGGGAAGATTGCATTCTTCATATAGTTAAGGTAGAAAACTAGGCAAACGCTCATAATCTGGCATGTTTGTTGTATTAGTTGAAATAATCTCCAAATTATCACAAACACTTAACAATCACAAGGACATGAACCGCTTCCTGAACGTTTCCAGGTTCAGATGATTCAAAATGGACAGAGACGAGTGAAATAGAGTAAAGAGACAAATAGAGTAACACAGGTATGGCATGATAGCATTAAAGCTGCAGAAAGAGAATACGCCATGGAAAGAATGTCTACTGATTCTGTGCGTCCACCACAGAAGTAGGAAGGGAATATTCCTCATGGGAGTTTTCTATATAGGCCTCCCATCGTCTAAGAACGAAATTCCGGAAAGAGATTTTGGACTGGTGGCAAATAAAACACAGTTGTTGTCACATGCCGATTAATCTTCTTTAATACTCATTGGCACGTTCTCAGGTTAATATATTTAACGACAACAGAATCTCTCAACTGTGTGCAGGACAAAAGTCAAGGAACAACAAACTGAGCAGCCACTGGTCCAGCCTATGTCTAGTAATAGGAAATGAAACGGATCATGTGACAGATTTCTCAGCGGGCCAGCATTTCAAAACCATGGAGCATAATTTCTAAACAATTATTATAACATTACACCGCGGAAGGAGCAGATAGTATGTAATGTATTTAATTGGGGTGAGGAGAGATTCTGATGCTACTAACTAAGAACTTGGGGAAGTAAACTGGGATGTAATGTACTCCTGGAAAAGCGTAAAAGTGATGTGGAGATTATTAACAGAGCTCTTGATTGGGGTGGGGCAGTGATTTCTCTCCTTGATGCGGGGAGCGGGTGGTAGCGTAATGTAACTTTGGTTGACAAGAGATATAGAAAACCTTGTCAAGAAGATGGAAGAATAAAACTTAAGTTTTAGGAAGAAAATATCTTGCAGTGCGACGGGAAGTCACAACGTAGCCAGGTAGAAATTTAACAATGGACTTTGAAGAGTTCGAAGGGGACACGGGGAGGCCTTGGAGAGTTACAGTAAGGTTACTGAGAGCAGGAGGATGACGAGAGGGGGCGGGGTACGGACACCTTGGGGATAAAATAAGTCTAGAGTGCAAAGGGGCAGTGCAGCTCTTAATGGTATTTTGCTGCGGTGTTCGGCATTGAGCGCTACATCATAAAAAAGTAGATGTGCTGGAATATGCCGAAGCTAAGAATTATACCATCGAACATAGAATAATAGAGCACAGTGCGGGCCATTCGGCCCACAATAATGTGTCTACGCTTAATCCCTGCCGCCCATATAACCCGCCATCTTAAATTGCTCCATATACCAGTCTTATAGTGTATAGCTAGCTCTATACTAATGTACCTCCTATTTTCCTCTGAACAGAAATGCTGGCCCAGCCGCTTTGCTATCTGCTTTAGCCACTTAGTTACATCGCAAGTGTTACGTTTCTTTTCTGATAATGACTTCGGCATTATATTCAAATATATTGAAATCAGTAGAGATTTTACTCACGTCACTACATGGAAAACTGCTCCTTATTACTCCTTCTAAAACTGATTCAAATGCATTATTTATATGTTTTTTCGCACCCACTCTCCTGGAAAATATGTTGCACTCTCATTAGGTTTGACAGCTTCTCTTCTTCAAAACGGGCACTACAATAGTGAGAGCATCATAGCTCTTCCAATCAGTCCTTCTTTACTTCAGCTTGCTGCCGCAATTCTGCCCAATTCTCAGTTAAGCATATTTTTGTTCTAGCTTCGTTTAAATTCCTTGCCTTATGTCGTCCCATGGGTAATCATTGAGATCTTTATCACAACGTTTTATTTTCTTCATACTTTCATGGTTATCGAAGTTTCCACACTGAACAAAAGTCCACGGGAACTACTTCGCCATCTCAATATTATAAACACAAGTTTTGAAAATGATGTTAGAGTTATGGAAAACTTTAATTTCCAAACTATTGAGTAGGGAGTGGTGAATCCCAGTGACGAACGGATTAGAGTGGAGCTAATTCATTGAGTTATTGAATTATTGTTCTTTTTTGACCCAGTATGTTAGTAAAGAGGCAGGAAGGGAGAACTGTCAAAATTTGAAATCAGTACGGAAGTTATTGTGCCTTTCGGAGCAACTGATCATAACATCGTTAGACTGCAAGTTTTATTTTTCCGAGTATATCAATAAAAGCCAAAGCCAATAAACTGAAATTCATGAAGTAAAAGTTGTGAAGATGTTGCTCGGTATTCAGAAGGTAAACTGAAAGGAACCGTTTGACGTTGAGTCAGTTGAGGATCAGTGGGGTTCAATTTAAAAAGGTAATACACACCTTGCAGGGAACGTTAAAATCCACGTCCTGAGAAGCAAATAAGCAATTCAAAACTTTAAAGTGGTCACGAAAACTTTAACCTAATGACCAGCTAAATCTGAATACATTACATAACAAGTATATATTTGTTACGTAAAGGGCGTGGAAACTGAACTGATTCGGGCTCTGGGACAATGTCAACATAGCAACTAAATGTGGACACAAGAAAACTTCAGGTAATAATCTGCTAAATCTGAGACCATTCTTGAAGGAGTAGTTGTACTCGACGGAGTAAAATGACAGATCGACAAAAGACGCAATCTGCAATCTCGTTAGTCTCTGTCTGGGTTACCTCACTTAACTGGTTTGATTTTAGTGCACAACAGCGGGTTAGAACAATATTACATGTAGGCCTGTACAATGACAAGTGCGAAGATGACGCCTGACGGTCGGGTAACTTTGAGCCTGCAGGGTTGGAATCGTGGACTCTCTTCCCAGGCAATAGCTTTTCTCTTCATTGACTGTTCATGGAGGGTCAAGCATGCTATTAGTGTGCACAAAGCGAGATACTTTTTGAAACCACTTGCTTTTTGATGACTGAATAAAAGTTACTTGCTGGGAAATGGAGATTAACTGCCTCACAGACCTTTATTACAATGCGTGCTACTTGTAACAGAATTGGCGTCTCGGTGAGTGAACGGTGTGATCTGTATGAAACTCCTCTTTGTTCACCGGGAAACTGGATTCGGTCCACGTGTGTGAGATACACAATGATCTGCCGCGGGCCACTTCGCGGTTACTAACCAAGTATGAATAATGCAGTAAAATAGGAAACTCTGTTTTTTAGAAGGAATTTGTTTATTTTCATTTGAGTGGTTAGATCTCGAAACATGTGTCCACGAAGTTGACGCAGTATGAGGAGTTTGTCATACTCTGTCTCTGAAGGGAAAACTACCGGAGATGTCTTGTGGAAAATCGCCCAAAGCGTGCTGTCGAGCAGGAAGTTTCAACAATTACAAAAAAAAACAGTAGCAGTTGGCTGTCTCAAGCCGTATTTGATAGAGTTACGACAAAAATGCTAAGGAAGAACACCACAGGTTAGAATCAGTGAACGAAAGTGAGTATAAACTAGAAGCCGAGCGAGGTAGGTTATAACAAGAAATCATAGAGTGACAACATAAAACTGAAGCCGAACGAGGCCGGTTTGAAGGAGAAACAAATGCTTAAAAACGAGGTAGAGAACATTTTGAGAAAGGTTTACACGGTGACAGAGGGATAGACTTGATGAATATGAATCAGGTTCTGTTGAACTGTTAGAAATGACAAAGAAAAGTGGAAGTTAGAGGAAGCAGCCAAACTAGCGAAGGATAAAGCGGAAGGATTACGGAAACAGTGCAGTGGTTTAAAGACGATTATTAATGTGATTTAGAGATCAGCACAGGAAAGAAGGAAATCTCTGGCTCTCATGCAAAGTGTTTAAAGCAGATTCAAAGACTGCAGGACCAACTTTCTGCACAGAGAGGAGTAATGTATGCTTTTGGATTTAAAACAAAGGAAATGGGGGGAAGGTAGATATGGAGATATTGATTGGAATGATTTAGCAGATAAAGCTAATAGCTATGTTTACCATAATAATGAAGTATCATTTCCTGAAGAATTTCCACCAACACTATACCAACAGGAGGCAGTTCTACCGTCTACTCAATTGGCACCCCTAGTTAACATCAGAGAAGGGACAGCGGTGTGGGGGGAGGGCAAATGAAATCAGACATAACATACACAACACCATTCGGGATACAACAGTTTAAGCGTATGGTGACATTAATGCTCGGTGACCAACCCCGCGAGCTTTAGGAATCAGATAGTCGTCAGAGAGCAATACATGGCCTATTTGACTCCATGGAAAGGAAATTAATAAGAATGAGTTTACATGCAATTATACACTCAGTTTTGCCAGATATACAACGAAATAGAGGGGAAAGGAATTGCAAAAATAAATAATGTTATAATAACTGCTATAGGTGTTGACAGTGGAGACGCGGTAGAACCAGATGAGAGGGGACATTCCACTGCATTTGCATCCTGTTTGTTGAAACAGACGCCTCAAAGAGATGACTCAGGGCACTGGTATCTCACTGCACCGAATAATCTAAAATGGCACTGGAAATATTTGATCCTTCTCAAGCATTGCATACTGAGGCATGAGTACTGAGGAAAATGTGCAGAGCGTGGGAAAAGGAGATACAAAACCCAACTAAACTCCCTAATGGGAAGATGATACGGAGTTTAGTTGGGCTCTGTATATCAGCTACCTGGAGAAATGAGTACCTTCCAAACAAACTTTTTGCCACACAATCAAGGGGCAAGGAAGTACAAGGAAAATGGAACAGGACCAGGAACAGGAAGAAAAGCAGGTGGAATATTTAAATATTTAACTGTGATCAGGGATTTATGGGGTGTCTAGGGAGTGGTAGCAGCTCCGGTGGGGGGCCTACCGTGCACTTTTTATAGGGCAGCTCCCCCAATCTTTGGTCCCCTTCTGGTGCTCAGCTCTGGCCTGTGGCTCCAATTAGTTGTAGCAGGCGCAGCAGCCACAGCCCGGTAAACCGGCTCGGCTGACGGTCCAATCCAGGTGAGGGTAGGCGACGGGTCTTCGACCCTCGGTGAGGTGGGGGATATGTCTGTCCCAGGGTGTAAAGTCTGGCCATGCAGATTCAGATTATGTCAGAACGACATGGAGGGAAATTGCCGCCAAATTAAAAATCCAGATGCGACACAACGACGTCGACGAACTGTGATCAAGAGGGATACATTAAGTGTCCAATCCTGAGACGGGAAAGAGTAGAATAAAGCGGTTTTCCCTTGAAAGAGCTAGGTAGATCGAGATTGCCTAATAACATGGTGGACGCAGCACCATCTAGGGAGTTGTGCCCTGAGCTGCAATGACGTTGTTAGGCCTCAACAACATGGTTGTGCGACACAAGTAATGGTAAAATCGGGAGCGTTGGATGCCGCCCTGTTACCGTTTAATGAACACTGGAGGATCCCGAGTCACCGGCGACACCACTAATGTAAAGAATGCGAATTGGAAGATATAAAATGAACGCAGCCTTAAGAAGCGGGCAGCTTCCTATGCCGGCAGCGGAGTGCGCCGGGAGCAGAGTGTAGGGCCTGGGCTCAGGGGGCTTAGGCGGAAGAGGGCACAGTAGGCTTATCTTTTATTTCTTGTTATTTTCAGTTATTCGGGAAGTATGAGTGTGAGGGCAGCTTGTTGTTCTCGGTATCGGATCTGGGAGGTCCTGGAGTCTCCGAGCCTCCCGGACGTCCACATCTGCGCCAGGTACAACCGAACTGCAGGTCCTGAGGGACCTAGTTAGGGAACTGTTGCTGCAGCTCGATGACCTTCGCCTGGTCAGGGAGAGTGAGGAGGTGATAGAGAGGAGTTACAGACAGGTGGTCACTCCGAGGCCACGGGAGGCAGATAGGTTGATCACGGTCAGGAAGGGGAAGAGGCAGGTACCAGAGAGTACCCCGGTGGCTGTACCCTTGACAATAAGTACTCATGTTGGAGTACTGTTGGGGGGGGGGGGACAGCCTACCTGGTGGAAGTGACAGTGGCCGGGCCTCCGGCACAGAGAACGGCCCTGTAGCTCAGAAGGGTAGGGATAGGAGAAAGAGGGACATAGTAATAGGGGACTCGATAGTCAGGGGTTCAGACAGGCGGTTTTGTGGAGGTGATCGGGAGTCCCGGATGGTAATTTGTCTCCCTGTTTTCAGGGTTCGGGACGTTTCTGATCGTGTCCAAGATATCCTGAAGTGGGAGGGTGAGGAGCCAGAGGTCGTAGTACAGGTAGGTACCAATGCCATAGGTAGGAAAGGGGAAGAGGTCCTGAAACGAGAGTATAGGGAGTTAGGAAGGCAGTTAAGAAGGAGGACCATAAAAGTAGTAATCTCGGGATTACTGCCTGTGCCACGCGACAATGAGAGTAGGAATGGAATTAGGTGGAGGGTGAATGCGTGGCTGTGGGATTGGAGCAGGGGGCAGGGATTCAAGTTTCTGGATCATTGGGACCTCTTCTGGGGCAGGCGTGACCTGTTCAAGAAGGACGGGTTAGACTTGAATCCTGGGGGGACCAATATCCTAGCGGGGAGGTTTGCTAGGGCTACAGGGCCGACTCAAAACTAGTAAGATGGGGGGGGGGCGGGAATCAATTTGAGGAAACTATGGGAGATGAGGTTAGTTCACCAGTAAAGCAAGTAAATAGACAGTGTGTGAGGGAGGAAAGGCAGGTGATGGAGAAGGGATGCGCTCAGCCCGTAGATGCAGGGGAGAAGAAAGAAAAGAATAATACATTTGAATGTATTCTTAGGGATGAAAAGAGAGGAGGAGGTGGAGAGTATCTTAAATGTATCTATTTTAATGCTAGGAGCATTGTAACAAAGGTGGATAAGCCTAAAGCGTGGATTGATCCTTAGAATTATGATGTTGTAGCTATTAGTGAAACATGGTTGCAGGAAAGGTGTGATTGGCAACTAAATATTCCTGGATTTAGCTGCTTCAGGTGTAATAGAGTAGAAGGGGCCAGAGGAGGAGGCGTTGCATTGCTTGTCCGAGAAATTCTTTTGGCGCTGCTTTGGAAGGAATGATAAGAGTGCTCCTCTAGGGAGTCTATTTGGGTGGAATTGAGGAATGGGAAAGGTGTAGTAACACTGATAGGAGTGTATTATAGGCCACCTAATGGGGAGCGTGAGTTGGAAGAGCAAATGTGTAAGGAGATAGCAGATATATGTAGTAAACACAAGGTGGTGATTGTGGGAGATTTTAATTTTCCACACGTAGACTGGGAAGCTCATTGTGTAAAAGGGCTGGATTGTTTAGAGTTTGTGAAATGTGTGCAGAAAAATTTTTTGCAACAATACATAGAAGTACCGACTAGAGATGGGGAAGTGTTGGATATCCTTTTAGGGAATGCGATAGGTCAGTTGACAGATGTATGTGTTGGGGAGCACTTTGGGTCCAGTGATCACAATAGCATTAGCTTCAATATAATTATGAAAAAGGACAGGACTGGGCCGAGAGTTGAGATTTTTAGTTGGAGAAAGTCTAACTTTGAGGAGATGCGAAGGAACTTAGAGAGAGTGGATTGGGTCAAGTCGTTTTATGGGAAGGAGTTAATAGAGAAATGGAGGACTTTTAAGGGTGAAATTATGAGGGTACAGAATCTTTATGTTCCTGTTAGGTTGAAAGGAAAGGTTAAAGGATTGAAAGCACCATGGTTTTCAAGGGATATTAGAAATTTGGTTCGGAAAAAGAGGGATGTCTACAATAGACATAGGCAGCATGGAGTAAAGGAATTGCTCGAGGATTGTAAAGAATGTAAAAGGAATCTTAAGAAAGAGATTAGAAAAGCTAAAAGAAGATACGTGGTTGGTTTGGCAAATAAGGTGAAAGTAAATCTGAAAGGTTTCTACAGTTATGTTAAACGCAAGAGGATAGTGAGGGATAAAATTGGCCCCTTAGAGAATCAGAGTGGTCAGCTCCGTGTGGAGCCGAGGGAGATGGGAGAGATTTTGAACTATTTCTTCTCTTCGGTATTCTCTAAGGAGGAGGATATTGAATTGTGTAAGGTGTGGGAAACAAGTAAGGAAGTTATGGAACCTATGGCAATTAAAGAGGTGGAAGTACTGGCGCTTTTAGGACATTTAAAGGTGGATAAATCTCCGGATCCTAACAGGATATTCCCCAGGACCTTGAGGGAAGTTTGTGTAGAAATAGCAGGAGCTCTGACGGAGATATTTAAGATGTCATCAGAAACGGGGATTGTGTCGCGGGATTGGCTCATGTGGGTCCATTGTTTAAAAATGGTTCTAGAAGTAAGCCTAGCAATTATAGACCTGTCAGTTTGACATCAGTGGTGGGTAAATTAATGGAAAGTATTCTTAGAGATAGTATTAATAATTATCTGGATAGACAGGATGATTAGGAGTAGCCAGCATGGATTTGTGCATGGAAGGTCAAGATTGACAAACCTTATTGAATTTTTTGAAGAAGTAACGAGAAATGTTGTCGAGGGTAAGGCAGTGGATGTAGTCTATATGGACTTCAGCAAAGCCTTTGACAACGTTCCAAATGGAAGGTTAGTTAAGAAGGTTCAGTCGTTAGGTATTAATGCTGGATTAATAAAATGGATTCAACAGTGGCTAGATGGGAGATGCCAGAGAGTAGTGGTGGATAATTGTTTATCAGGATGGAGGCCGGTAACTAGTGGGGTGCCTCAGGGATCTGTATTGGGCTCAATGTTGTTTGTAATATACATAAATGATCTGGATGATGGGGTGGTAAATTGGATTAGTAAGTATGCCGATGATACTAAGGTAGGAGGTGTTGTGGATCATGAGGTGGGTTTTCAAAGCATGCAGGGAGATTTATGCCGGTTAGAAGAATGGGCTGAACGTTGGCCGATGCAGTTTAATGCTGAGAAGTGTGAGGATCTACATTTCGGCAGGAATAATCCAGATAGAACATACAGGTTAAATGCTAGGGCATTGAGGAATGCAGAGGAACAGAGAGATCTAGGAATAACAGTGCATAGTTCCCTAAAGGTGGAGTCTCATGTAGATAGGATGTTGAAGAAGGCTTTTGGAACGCTGGCCTTTATAAATCAAAGCATTGTACAGAAGTTGGGATGCAATGTTAAAATTGTACAAGGCATTGGTAAGGCAAATTTGGAATATTGTGTACAGTAATGGTCACCGAATTCTAGGAATTCTAGGAAAGATATCAATAAATTAGAGATGATTTACTCGGATGTTACCTGGGTTTCAGCACTGAGGTTAAAGAGAAAGGTTGAACAAGTTAGGTCTCTATTCATTGGAGCGCAGAAGGTTGAGGGGGGGGGGGGGTTGATCGAGGTATTTAAAATATTGAGAGGGATAGATAGAGTTGACGTGAATAGGCTGTTTCCATTGGGAGTAGGGGAGATTCAAACGAGAGGACATGATTTGAGAGTTAGGGGGGAAAATTTAAGGGAAACACGAGGGTGTATTTCTTTACTCAGAGAGTGATAGCTGTGTGGAATGAGCTTCCTGTAGAAGTAGTAGAGGCCAGTTCAGTTGTGTCATTTAAGGTGAAATTGGATAGGTATATGGACAGGAAAGGAGTGGAGTGTTATGGGCTGAGTGCGGGTAGGTGGGACTAGGTGCGATTAAGAGTTCAGCACGGACTAGGAGGGCCGAGAGGGCCTGCTTCCGTGCTGTAATTGTTATATGGTTATATGGAAGATTCACAGTTAAACGATCCTCGGTGGATTTACCGGACTTCACAAGTGGGTCATGTGAGTGTCCCATTCGAAGCTAAAATATCAGACATAGCTTTGAAATATACAGTAGTTTTGGCGGAACTACCCAGTGAATTGCAAAATACCGTGTGGATTGGTTAATTGACCAAAGCAGGTCTTTGCTTTGACCCTGTTCATTGTATAATTTAGAAGATGCCAGTTGGCATGAATATCACAGCACCACGTAAGAAATCCAGCAGCAGAATATCGGGAACACAATGGGTGAAATGTAGATAAATCTTCAGGAGATAAGCAATGAGCAGAAGGTGAAGCAAATTATTGCACTGAACTCGGGAACATGGGCAAGGTGCAGACATAGTTGCCAAAAGGTGACTGACTGAATGTGCATACAAGGTCCAGACCACAAACCACAGAAGGAGTAATGGTTTCACAAAAAATACAGACGAAGATGAAGGTAAGGTAATACAATGTTTGATACAACAAGGGCCACTGTGGCTAGTAGCCTCCACGAAAAGCTCACCGATATAGCCAATGTGGAAATAAGATGGTAGTTGTAGGTTGGCCATAGATTATCGACAGTTGAATGAAGCAACTCCGTTAACAGCCCCAAATGGAGCACTGTCCTGGAGACAGTGTTCAAAGAGAATGAAAGAGCGCAGTGGTTCAGTTTCAGACATACATAATGTATTTTGATCTATCACACTTGAATAAGCCTGACAATACAAGCTTGAATTTACCTTTCAGAGTCTGCCCTACCGCAGGGGTTCCATTATTTCAATAGACAATGGACAATAGGTGCAGAAGTATACCATTCGCCCCCTCTAGTCTGTGCTGTATTTCCCCAGTGTTTAGGAGAAGAGTTTAACAGTTTTTAACAAGCTAGTCTAGTGCTTGTTAGAACATGTAGACTATCTACTCCTGCATGTTAGAACACGTAGACTGAAACTAAGTAGGTAATTTATCAGCTATTGACCGAGATGCTGCAATTATTACTGACAGTGGGACTGAAATTATATCCTAACAAAGGACAGCTGATAAAACAAGAGGTTAGTTATTTGGAAATGATCCGAACACTGGGGAAAAATGAAACTGATGAGCGAAGAGTGGAATTTGTTATCAATCGTCGTGGGAATGAAAACCAGTACATATACATCACCACTCTGACAAACATTGGCTATTGCGCCTGCTTAAAATCCCCAAATCAGAATGAGATGTTCTCATTGGAAGTGGCGAAGTACCCCCTCTCAGCTGTGCCGTTCCAGGAGACGCACGGGAAGTTCAGACCAGTAGCATATGGATTGCGTATGCTCTCAGTAGTTCAGCGGGGTATACTGTACATGAGAAATGTCTTGTTAGCTGTTTTCGGGGTGGTACATAATTTCGCTTGCATTGTTGGACTTATTCAGCTTCCAACACTGACAGATCACATCCCTTTACAATTACTGTTATATGGAAGGCATGAGGATGCTTCAGCCAGCCATAACAAAATTACTAGATGGACGTTGTTGCTGCAAGGAAGAAAGACTTGTATGAATCCTGTAAACCCTGACATTATGTCTGCTGATAAGCTGCTGTATCAAGGAAGTGAACGTGAGTGTCTAGTTACGGTAGCAAATTATCCCAAGTGTCCATATCTATCAACACACATAAAAGAGAAGATGGAAAACGATCAGACTAAGTAATGACTGAGAATAAAGGCATTAAGGAAAGAGAAAATGTATTTTAAATATTTTGTCGATGATTCCTCATCAGTGCAGACTGCGTAGAGGAGGACTGGGAGTAACATATATGTAGAGGATGTACATGTACCTGAATGGTATAGTATACCTTTAAAATTATTTCAGAATTACTCCAAAATTATTCGACACTCCAGGCCGGTAAAAAGGCTTCGGATACTTTGCAGCTAGATTATTTACATCCCTAACCACCACCTGCAGGATTATAAAAACATATTCTGGTATTAATAGACATCTTTGTCAAGTGCGTGGACATTTTTAGGCTAAGAGAAACACAGAAAAGCCCAATTCAAAAACCTTTTCGGAAAGGACATTCACTTGCTGGGGTGTACCGAATCCGTTTAACGCACACATTGCAAGGCCCAGATAATGCATGATGTCATGTCACTTTTAAGGATCAAGCGAAGACTTCAAATACGCTATCGACCACAGTCAAGTGGAACAGTGGAAAGGATGAAGCGAAGACTGAAAATATATTATTGCAAGAACGTTACAACAACGTGGAACAACATGCCAAGTATGTTTGCCTTATGTCTTTATGATAATAAGGAAAAAGTGCCTCCTTCAACAGGGCGCACCCCTTATAAACTCATGATGGGTAGGGACATGAGAGGTTTGGAGGAGTTCTTACGATTAAATACATCAGGACCCAAAGTCGATGGGATTGAGTCGAAAAGTGAGAATAGCTATTGGCAAAGTCTGTGAAGGAGGCCACTTATGTGGCGGCCTGCCAAGCAGGAAGAAAAATCAACAGAGTGAAGGTTGATAGGAAGGTTGCAGGAAGGGTGTGATTGGCAACTAAATATTCCTGGAGTTAGTTGCCTCAGGTGTGATAGAGGAGGAGGGGCGAGAGGAGGAGGGGTTGCATTGCTTGTTCGAGAAAATCTTACGGCGGTGCTTTGGAAGGATAGATTAGGGAGGTCCTCTAGGGAGACCGTTTGGGTGGAATTGAAGAATGGGAAAGGTGCAGTAACACTGATAGGAGTGTATTATAGACAACCTAATGGGGAGCGTGAGTTAGAAGAGCAAATGTGTAAGGAGATAGCAGATATTTGTAGTAAACACAAGGAGGTGATCGTGGAGATTTTAATTTTCCACACGTAGACTGGGAAGCTCATTCTGTAAAAGGGCTGGATGGTTTAGAGTTTGTGAAATGTGTGCAGGATAGTTTTTTGCAACAATACATAGAAGTACCGACTAGAGATGGGGCAGTGTTGGATCTCCTGTTAGTGAAAGCGAAAGGTCAGCTGACAGATGTATGTGTTCGGGAGCACTTCGGGTCCAGTGATCACAATAGCATTAGCTTCAATATAATTATGGAGAAGGACAGGACAGGACCTAGAGTTGAGATTTTTAATCGGAGAAAGGCTAACTTTGAGGACATGCGATGGGATATAGAGAGAGTGGATTGGGACAAGTTGTTTTAAGGGAAGGATGTAATAGAGAAATGGAGGTCATTTAAGGGTGAAATTATGAGGGTACAGAATCTTTATGTTCCTGTTTGGTTGAAAGGAAAGGTTAAAGGTTTGAAAGCACCATGGTTTTGAAGGGATATTAGAAATTTGTTTCGGAAAAAGAGGGATGTCTGCAATAGATATAGGCAGCATGGAGTAAAGGAATTGCTCGAGGAATATAAAGAATGTAAAAGGAATCTTAAGAAAGTGATTAGAAAAGCTAAAAGAAAATACGAGGTTGGTTTGGCAAATAAGGTGAAAGTAAATCCGAAAGGTTTCTATAGTTATATTAAAAGCAAGAGGACAGTGAGGGATAAAATTGGCCCCTTAGAGAATCAGAGTGGTCAGCTAAGTGTGGAGCCGAGGGAGACGGGAGAGATTTTGAACGATTTCTTCTCTTCGGTATTCAGTACGGAGAAGGATATTGAATTGTGCAAGGTCTGGAAAACAAGTAAAGAAGTTATGGAACCTATGGCAATTAAAGAGGTGGAAGTACTGGCGCTTTTAAGACATTTAAAAGTGGGTAAATCTCCGGATCCTGACAGGATTTTCCCCAGGACCTTGACGGAAGTTTGTGTAGAAATAGCAGGAGCTCTGACGGAGATCTTTAAGATGTCATTAGAAACGGGGATTGTGCCGGAGGATTGGCGTATTGCTCATGTGGTTCCATTGTTTAAAATGGTTCTAGAAGTAAGCCTAGCAATTATAGACCTGTCAGTTTGACATCAGTGGTGGGTAAATTAATGGAAAGTATTCTTAGAGATAGTTTTAGTAATTATCTGGATAGACGGGATATGACTGGATTAGCCAGCATGGATTTGTGCATGGAAGGTCATCTTTGACAAACCTTATTGAATTTTTTGAAGAAGTTACGAGGAATTTTGACGAGGGTAAGACAGTGGATGTAGTCTATATGGACTTCAGCAAAACCTTTGACAAAGTTCCACATGGAATGTTAGTTAAGAAGGTTCAGTCGTTAGGTATTAATGCTGGAGTAATAAAATGGATTCAACAGTGGCTAGATGGGAGATGCCAGAGAGTAGTGGTGGATAATTGTTTATCGGGATGGAGGCCGGTGACTAGCGGGGTGCCTCAGGAATCTGTTTTGGGCCCAATGTTGTTTGTAATATACATAAATGATCTGGATGATGGGGTGGTAAATTGGATTAGTAAGTATACCAATGATACTAAGGTAGGAGGTGTTGTGGATCATGAGGTGGGTTTTCAAAGCTTACAGGGAGATTTATGCCGGTTAGAAGAATGGGCTGAACGTTGGCAGATGGAGTATAATTCTGAGAAGTTTAAGGTTCTACATTTTGGCAGGAATAATCCAAATAGAACATACAGGGTAAATGGTAGGGCATTGAGAATGCAGAGGAACAGAGAGACCTAGGAATAACTGTGCATAGTTCCCTGAAAGTGGAGTCTCATGTAGATAGGGTGGTGCAGAGGGCTTTTGGAACGCTGGCCTTTATAAATCAAAGCATTGAGTACAGAAGTTGGGATGTAATGTTAAAATTGTACAAGGCATTGGTAAGGCCAAATTTGGTATATTGTGTACAGTTCTGGTCAACGAATTATAGGAAAGATATCAATAAATTAGAGAGAGTGCAGAGACGATTTACTGAGATGTTCCCTGGGTTTCAGCACTTAAGTTACAGAGAAAGGTTGAACAAGTTAGATCTCTATTCATTGGAGCGTAGAAGGTTGAGGGGGGATTTGATCGAGGTATTTAAAATTTTGAGAGTGATAGATAGAGTTGACGTGAATAGGCTGTTGCCATTGAGAGTAGGGGATATTCAAACGAGAGGACATGATTTGAGAGTTAGGGGGCAGAAGTTTAAGGGAAACACGAGGGGGTATTTCTTTCCTCAGAGAGGGATAGCAGTGTGGAATGAGCTTCCTGTAGAAGTAGTAGGGGCCAGTTCAGTTGTGTCATTTACGGTAAAATTGGATAGGTATATGGAAAGAAAAGGAGTGGAGGGTTATAGGCTGAGTGCGGGTAGGTGGGACAAGGTGAGATTAAGAGTTCGGCACGGACTAAGAGGGCCAAGTTGGCCTGTTTCCTTGCTGTGATTGTTATATGGTTATATTGTTACAGTTGAGCATGCTGCAGTCACGGCTCAGCGCACCACTTGCCCCAACCCCACCCATATGGCCACGTGCTGCCGTGGGAGCTGCTGGAGGATGGTCGATTGGGGCTCTGCTGTATATCACAAGTCCTGGTTATACCACCACTGACACCAGACAGACAATTTTGAAGGTGTGGATTATCGCGGGGTTCATCGAACTCAAGGACGATTTGTTGCCGGTTTGCTCATGGACATTAACGATTTGAATGAGATTGTAGTTACGAACTATCCTATACAGAAGAAGCCGGTTGCACAAAAACCCGGGCTGGAGCCTTTGTGGTGGACTTCGATTAATTTTTCACGGCGACATGAACCGCCGTGATATTGTCGAGGATGCCGCAATTGTTTAACAAAGAGATGCATTGTGCAGTGAGACTACTAGTAAGGAAGGGCTGATGTTCTGGCAAAGCATAATAGGCGGGAAAAACTAAAATGGGTGAATACAGGACTGAAAGTATTATATTTGATTGTGCAATGTATACTGGGTATCATTGTATAACTTGCAGCAGATTCAGAGACTGGCTATGCTGAAGCCTAGTGCCTGGGTTCCGGACATCGTAACTGCTCCGCAGAGGAATTTGTAGTTGGAGGGGGGAAGGTATAGTTGTCCTGGTCCATGAGCGCACGGGCGACATAGGGAGAACGAGAAAAGAGGTTCAGCTAAAGAAATTTCAGCAGCAAAGTTCTGCATTAAACTGCAGAATCAAAACAATGGAAATCTCTGGATTACTACTTCAGCAGCTTACAAATTGGCATAAGGTCTGCAAAATTAGGCAGTTAAACGCGTGGCTCAAGGACTGTTCTGGGAGAAGTGGGTTTGAATTAATGGAGATTGGCCCCAGTGTTGGGGAAGTAAGAAGCTGTACTAATGTTAAGGGCTCCAGTTGAACCATGATGCGACCTGGATCCCAGCGAATCACACAGCGAGGGCTAAGGGTCAAGCTTTAAAAAAAATCATATGGGATGTATTCAGCAGATTGGAGAAGTAAAGTAAGAAAAAAATGAAATTATCAATAAATATAAAACGCAAAAGATAGAAGGAGGAAAGTGTATGGACACTATATTTGAATGTCTGCACTATTTGAAACAAGGCCAATGAACCTGCGGCGTATATTAGTACAAGGGTATATGGTTTAGTGCCCATTGCAGAGACGTGGTTGTAGGGTGGAAAGGACAGGGAATTAAATATTCAACGATATCAGGCAATACGGAAGGATGGGCAGGAAGGAAAGGGGAGTGGGTAAACGCTTTTAATTAAAAATGAGGAAAGGGTGACAGTGAGAGACGATATAAGATCTAGGGAACAGAAAGTTGAACACTTCTGAGTGGATATTAGGAATAGTAAAGCAAAACATCATTGGTTGGAGTTGTCTATCGGTCACCAAATAATAATATTACAGTAGCAGAGGCAACAAACAAAAAAAAATCTGAGTTATGTAAGAATGGGACAGCAGTTAACATTGGAGGCTTTACTTTGCACAAATATTTGGTGAATCAAGTTGGTCGAAGCAGTATGAAGAGGACTTCATAGAATGCATGCGCGATGGCTTTCTTGAGCTGCATGTTACAACGTTTTGAAATTGCCGGTTCAGTACATTCAAACGAAAACAGTCTGAGTTGGGCGTGGATAACAAATGCCATTCTTGCCAGTCATATCTGCGATTCATCTTTAGCAGTATGGTTCAGCTGACGGACATGTTTCAATTCAGATACTATCGCTATGTTAGTGATGCGACTGGATAAAGTGCGACGTTATTGTGAAACCTAAAATGAATGAGCAGTTTAAGCGAGCTTAATTCTCAACGATTTCAGCGATAGGAAAATATATGCAGTGATTTTATCAGAATATTTTTAAAATAACTATGCATTGTATCCGCTGAGGAAAGGTTCGCTGTGTAAAACTGTTGAACCATCGATTCGTACCGAAGGAAGTTTCACTATCATTATTAGGTTACGGTGGTGGATATTGCCTACAGCCGTTGTACACAAGTGGTACATATCTCAAAATAAGGATGTGTTGTACACTAATTTACGAGAAATTGTTCATGGTAACTTCCAACAGAAATGAATCTGAGACTCATGTAAGAAAATCTCGACAATAACTGAAGCAATTAACTCTCGGGAAAAGACTCGGTTACATCGCATCCCTTCACAAGAAAACACTTAACCATGTGATGTTTGAAAACAATACTGTGAGCTTTCGAGGCATTCCCTATATTATCGCGAATAGTATAACAAAAGTCGATGTTAAATGCCTCTGTCTTCCTCTGTGAGAGTGGTCAATCGCTGGAATCCCTCAAACGGAAAAACATCAAGCTCCAAACCCCTTTCAGGTTTCACCCTGTCAGACCAAGTTATCTCCGATGTATGCGGCATCGGGATAGCTAATTCTGACAGGGACTGTAAATGGCATCATTGATGACAACAGGTTTTCTGGATTGTCAGCATTTTATTTCTTGCAAGGCAGCAGACAAAACTAATGAAGTGTATTACAAATATGGTCTCCGTTGTTCTTCAATTAACATTGCCTGTTTGGGAACAATGCCCGGAATACGGTTACAGGAAGAAGGGAGGCATGCGGGAAACGGCATGTTATCAATGGAGTCGCGCAAACAACGGTCTTCGGGCTGCGGGGATTGGGAAAGGAAAGACATGCCTAGTGTTGGAATCGCCACGGAGTTGGTGGAAGTTACAGAAAATATCCTGAAGGCGGAGGCTCCTGGCGTGTGACCTGAGGACAAGGAGACTCTGTCTATTTTATTATTTTCGGAGGGATGGAGTAATGTCACCGACAGGAAATGCAACAGAGAATGGTGATGGCAGCATCGATCGTGCTGGAATAGAATCTCCGTTAACTGTGAAACGTCCTGAGAGGAAAGTTTGATCCAAGGAAATGAAATGGAACAGCGCTTTTGCGAGTGTCCGTATGGCAGGACATGTCGAAAATGTAACTCTGAGGGTCAGTAGCTTAACACTGCAAAATATGTTGTTAGATAATCTGTCTCTAGAATTGGGGATGGGGTGACCGAGGGATAGGAGAGGTGTAAGAATGGGACCAAATTGACCTGAGCGCGGTGCGGCAAGTTGTAGGGAACCAACATGAAATGGACGAGCTCAGCGTTGGTGAAGGAAGCAGCATCAGTTTTGTCGTCAATGGATTCGCAGCACCAATTCAGTCGTCACTGTCGGGAATGAACGGGTTGTTTCGGAAAAAGAGAAGCCCTCACAGGAGTATGGACTTGCAGCTGAACCAATGCATCCGGCCGCCCAGAGGGACTGCACGGTGAAACTATGGGGAAAATACACAAGGATCAGTAGGGCAGAGATGAGAAGACCGGACGGCAAATGAGGAAAGAGCACTGCGGTTGTATAAGGGACCGTTCTCTGTAACTGCCGCTTGTGGGATGTGAGAGGAAGGAGGATAGCAGCAGGCCCCGAGGAACAGACAGTGCCCGGAACGTATGCAACTTTAGTGGTGACAGCTCGGGCGACACCGTAAGAACACGAGGTCTTCGCAAAAATTAGAGCGAACGGAGATTCTGCCACATTCTTTTGCTGCTCTCTAAAAACTGATCTGCGTAACGGTGTAAAGGACCGTGTTTGTACCACAACTCTGAAGCTGTAGAATGACGCCCAGCTCTCGCAGCGAATCAGACGCGGTAAAAACATACAGCCAATTCCACGCAGAGTACACAGAAAACACGCAGCACCCACAGCAGGATGAAATTGCCTGAGATGATCAGCAGTAAAACGAGGGATTTCCTGCCTTTCTCTTTCTCCGAGTCTCAGGCTCTCCGCCCGTTTCCGGGAATTCTGAATCTCCTGCGAGACTGCAGTGACTAAGACGTGTCTGACAGTGAAGCCGTTCGTCAACAGAACCAGGAGAAATGGGAGAAAAGGGTGCGAGGAAGTTATAAAATAGTATAATATTAATAGCCACAAATAAACGCAAATAATAAGCTCTCTCCCTGGAAGCGAATAGGTCAATGATCCATGTATATTTTTCTAAGAGCCGAAAATTCCACTAAATATTCCTTAAGCATCCGATCACATTCACAGTCCCCAAATCTCCACTCGCAGTTTTTACCCTACAATATTTTGTTTTCATCTTCTGGCAACAAATGTCGATAACCCGATCAAAGGTGAACGTGACGGTGAACCAGACCGAACAGTCGGTGACGGTGTGAAGCAGAATAGCGTGGGTATTACACCCCCTCGCCACTGATTGGAGGAGAACTTGGAATGTCATGTACGTAAGAGGAATCTTGCTCAGCAGCTTGTCCAGAATAATAACCAGATAATCCCCCGCTGCCATGGCAACCAGGTAGCAAGTGACAACCCAGAGAGGCCGCAACTTCCCCGAGACAGGGTGAATACGGTTACCATGTTCACCGCGAAAAATGAAATGGTCAGTGTAGCGCACAACGAACTATTATCTCAAAGCAAACATATAACATAGGCTCTTTTCTGTGTATGACAATGTTAGAAATGAGTGCACTTGAGGGAATAATATAATCGTGGCAACTATTACACAATAAAAATTAAACAGTCTTGCAAGTGAGAGTGAACTCAATACAATCTGTTTGAACCGAATATCAGCAAAGAACCAGAGAGTGAAGAACACAGATAACCAGTGCTGATGACCGGGAAACTCCGTTCGTGACGAGGCAAACGTAATGACCTGAATGGAGTATCGGCGATTAAATCTGCGGCATCTCAACTGCTGTGAACTGAGTGTCCTTGACAGCCACCAGCTTTAGATGAAGAGCAGCTTCCCGCCACTGATCGTCACTCCGGCACCGCGATTTGCAAATGGAGTAGCAGCCCAAATCCCAGTTACTGCACCTCTCTTCCTGTTTCCCTATAGGAAGTGAATATTAGCTTTAAGTTATACGACGAGTCTCACCGTCTCCTTCACTGGACACATTTGGCAAATATTCGAATGCTGTTCATTATTTTTTTCTTCAACATTGACGTGGATTTGCCACCAGCACAATACGTCATGATCGGTATTTCAAGGACTTCCAGTGGTCTAGGTTGCTTAGGTTTCGAGCACCGCCAAATGCAGCCGGCGTGAAAATGTACTTTCAGGAACTTTGTATTTCATAATGTTTGGGTCCCAATCGGAAAATGCATTTTTGAACACAGTGGGGAGGATAGCCATATCCCGAAGAGGGAGCTCGTGATTACATTCGCAGAGACAATTCTTATTTTGCTTCAGCGGGAACTCTGGCACCATACGGAAGATGGAAAGGCGTTTACAAAAGTACTAAGTTTGTATTCCGACCGATGTTTAGTTAGAATGATCAGGGAGAAATGCAGTATGAGTGATCACAGTAATCTTACTTTTTTATGGGAAGACTGCTCACGTAGGTGGAAACTGAGCAGGGGAATGCAAACATAGGCAGAAGAGGAAGGGTTAAGATAACTGTTCACAATAAGAGAACGTGGACATGTTATGATGGAGAGACGCAAAGTGGGAACATGAAAAATGAACGCTGGGCTCTGAGAACATCCCGAGAGCTTTTTAGAGGGAGATAGTTCCGTTTGGAACCGAAATGCGAATATTCCCTTTGATAATATGGTGCGCACGTCTGAAGTCTTAAAAGCAGAGTGACCTGGTTAATGTTCCACAACGCCCTGGGGTGTAGCTGACGGTCAGCGATTAAATTAGGGATCACTGGCGTTTGGAAAACAGTTCATTTGCAAGGGAATCTCAAGTGGGGAAGCAACTCGATACACAGCAGATATTCCCGAGTCCAGGATACGGCTGATGGAAAGGGGAATGAGAGCGGATTAAAAATGTAATCTGTTATTGTTTCAGTGACTGACCGCTGTGTGCAGCAATTTTATGCAAGTTTTATCAGATTTCCAATTGCATCTAGAACATTAGTGAGGCAACGTGACCAGTACACATGCTGTTCTCTATATAAACTTCGTTGGCCCTGTGAATTACACTCCTATAAACCTCCGCTTAAAGAAGCCAATTATTTGGCCTCAGCAACCGTTCAGTGGTTGAAGTAATTTGTAAATTGAGGTTATGACGATATGGGAGGAGCTTAAAGTTAGATCAGCAACAAGCGACTGCACTTTCGGAAATGCTCCATTATTCAGAAAATTGGGGATACGACGAACTGCATTATTGACAAAGTTCATAACACGAGGGGTGATTGCTAAGTTCGTGGCCGAAGGCAGAAGGAGATTATTTACATAGCTCTCGTTACATGCACATGTTGTGCAGCTCTTTGAGTGATTATGCAGAAAGTTTGAAGTTAAGGACTCATCAGTTATTAACTCATCGGGGTGATTGACAAGTTCGTGGCCTAAGTTAGCGGGACATGAGTTATTAACTTCAACCCTCAAAGGGTGAGCTGCATGTGCATGTAAAGAGAGCTGTATAACTGATCCCTATGAATCAAGCCACTGACTTATTAATCAGCCATCTGTGGTCACTTTCTGGAGGTCCAAATTTCGTATATACAACGACCTAGATGTCAGGTGGACAGTGCAGGTAAATACAACCTCACATGTTGTCACATTAGGGAATTTACCTGAACGAACTCCTCTGTGTATATTATAGGAATATGTCGGGAGCACTTAATGTTGGATCAGGTCTTTATATTTTGTAACCATAGTTAAAACCGAACACGCCCACTGTATTGTGGGGAAGCGTCAAGAAGGAGCTTGGATTTCACTTGTGACTCACCCATTTATGCTTTCAAATGGCAATAAACTAACAAGGGGACACATTCCGCCACCTGTAGTCAAAAGAAAGAATCGTTCAGCCAACGGACGGTCCGCTATTTCAGCGTCTGGAGTTTGTAAAGGTATTCGGAGTCAGTATTGGTACAATAGGAACAACAAAATTCTGAATTTTATTTGATACCCTATGTTAACCATAGTTCCGGTTATCTTTATGTAGAGATAATAAAGTACAACTATGGAATTATTCAAACCTTGCGCAGAGAATTGCCAAATCTCGATCAGTTGACGATAGTTCAACAGCGGTTAGCATCATCTGGTCCAGCGCCTCCGTTCCAACTTTCAAATTTATATTAGTGATTTCGGTGAGAGTCAACATTGCAGCAGAGCGTGAAATTAAATCCAATTTCATTTAATCTGCAATATTAAGCTGGAATCGACATGAGAGTGTCTGAATGTGGTCAGATATTCCGGAAAGTCGCAAAATCAGTGATTATTTTAGTAAAAGTAGGCAATTGGCATGTATTATTCGGTTAACATGTAGATGCAGCATGCATTCACAAAGATGAAATGCGAGCTAACGACTGTTGGATATTTTATTAAACGAGAAGAACATCTCTATGAAAGGAAATCTGGATATGTTGAGCTCACATCCGCAGTCTCATAATGCGCTGCAAATGGACAGGGTCAGCTTAGTTTCAGCAGATTCCTTGCTAGCACATTGGCTCAGTCATTTCAAGAAGGACTGAGTAGGCACGGCTTCAATCGCCGGACAGCAGAAACAATAGAATATGGTCTCCCCAAGTTATGCAAGACGTGTACAGGCCTCAACAGAACTGTTGCAGAGAGTTTTTTTACATTACAATAAACCACACTTGGTTAAACACTGAAACAAGTAAATCGTTCTTTGAAAGGAACGCCGGCCTGCCACCAGATAGTGTTTCCAATCCGTATGAGTCAGCATTCAGTATCTCCGTCTGCATTCAAACGCATCGTTGTTAGATGTTGACGCACCTCTATGGTCTCTGTCGTCACTATCAATGCCATAGATTAAAAGAATTCATCTAACGACTGCTACAATGGAATTACGGAAGATCTGCATCACTATTGGTGTAGCTTCGGAGAATGATATCAGTGGTTGGTAAGTAAACATGTGACACCCAGACATTGCATATCAGAGAAATGCCTACGTAGTGAGAGGGGGAACAATTTTCAGCGGTCAATCTTGGCAATTGGCTGTAGCACTGTTCTTTGCAAGTACTTGTTCTCATCGGATCGGTATTTGGGAACTGCTCCCTGATTAAGTATGCAAAAATGTAGTCTTTTCGATTTTAGCCGGGATTTCAGTAACGGGAGACTGAACACAAAACATTGCAGAGGTCTCCGAACTTCGCTCAATAGCTGGTTTTCTTAATGAACTCAAAAACTGAGGTAACGGTATTTTTCACTCGCTCCCTGAACTTGGACTGCGTCGCCACGTAAATAAATGTGTTGGTGCAGCAGCTTAAAGTTCTCAGCAAAAATGCGACTTTATAAAATAAGTATTCAGAATCATTCCACTCGCCTCCTGTTCCTGTTATCTGATAATAGAGGAACTGTAAAACAGCTGTCAGCCACAGGAGGATGAAGCTGCCGGAGAGGGTGAAGAGTAAAACCACCGACCTCCTCCTGCTCTCCATCTCCGGGTCACTGCGACGCTCCCCTTTGCTCTGACTCCTCAGCCCCTTTCGGACCCGACTGGCCACTAAGATGTGTCTGACCGTCAGAGCGTTGAGGAGCAGAATTGCAGCGAAAGGCAGTAAAGGGGTTAATACCGTATCAAACCAGTCAAATCCAATCCATCCCGGATCAGTGTAGTAACTTAGTTTTATAACAATGTACCACGGAACGTTGTTAATAATTTCTCCCGGTTCAAGCGTGAAGTAGAAGGGAATATTTTTCAAACAGAACAACACGCCAGCTGCTGCCAGAACCCTGGCCGCTGTTTTCCCGGTGCAATATTTTGCTTTCAGCCTGTGGCAACAAATGGCGATAAAGCGATCAAATGTGAAAGCGACAGTGAACCATACAGAATAGTCCTCGACTGCACGAGTCAAAACAGTTCTAACACTCCCCACGGGAGTAATGTTCAGGACACTCACTGGGAAGTAATGATTGCTGATCTGATACAAAATTACCTCGGTGATAATGACCATCATGTCTGCCGTTGCCATGGCCACCAAGTAGCGAGTGGTACAGGTGGACAAACCGCACTTCCTCTGGGACAGGACTGTAATCGCCAATAAATTCACTGGAGAAACAGAGTTAAGAGGCATTATAGATTACAATAAATACCTTTACAAGAAAAGTGGCTGATATATTTAATCAACGAAATCAAACCCAAACCTTTGCACCGAAAGAGTGGATACTGAGAGTATCCGTGATTTGGATACCAACAAGTAAAGTTAAGGGTGAAATGGTCGCAGAAAGAATGGATAACCCAAACGGTTCTCCATTTTTATCCCGTACAGAGCGTTTAATCAAAGCAACCGGACACGGAAGGGAAGCAAGAAGACGTTCAGAGGGCAGACAAAGCTGATCCGTTGTTCAGGAGAAAACGGTTTCATTACAGGACTACGGTTGCAATGAGTACAATTCATTTTTAATTTTTTTCCGCTGTGACATGTCCTGCTATTATGTGCCCGGTAAGCGAACTTACCAACTGAAACCGTCTTAGTATAGCCTTCCGATGAGTTTCCTTTGCTCAGCGCTGGCACACCAACCTAGCTAGTGTCCGTGAAGGCTGCTTACATTTACAGCTTTACCATACGTTTCATAGAGTTTTCTCAGTCACGTGGCTGCAAGTAATAGGCAAACTACGGGATGAAAAGTGTGTAAATCAGTAAAGGATTATCACCGCCCGAGGCTTTGGATGCAGGTCGCCGAACTAGTAAGCAAAAAACAAAAAACAAACTCCCAGTGTCCTGCACGAAGACGTCTCACTTACAGAGTTGTTGTGTTCTTGGATTCGCTTACCTGGAACGCCAATCAGGGCAATGAAGACATAAAATAGTTTCTCGACACGGTAATACGCTTCAAGCATTTTCTTTTCACGCTATTAGCCGGTCCGTTTACGTTACAGACATTCTTTTTGATTGAATGTTTTTGTCGATGCAGTTTATATCCTTTATGATCTCCCCTGGGACAATGGTTCACAACAACTACCATTGGATTCTGGAAATGGTAGCAAAAAGATGACGCCATCTCAGTTACATTACCGACGTGGCAGATTTTGTCAATCTCTAAGATCGAATGAGCAGACCCACAACATTTAATCCTATCAGACCAATTGCTTAAACTGCAGCAGCTCCCTTGCAGTAAATGGGACATCTTTTCAAATGCCAACAACTCATCCCAGTTTCTGAGATTGCTGGATTTGTTTTAAATTTTCAGATCATTTACAAATTCACTTTAGACACCGGAATGGGTGAATGAACCGGTTACCAATGCTGTAGTCGAGTATGCATGGTATTCAAGTATTCATATAATTAGGCACCAATTCCTGGCCTAAATATGGACAGAACAGTGGAGTGATTTCGGCCTAAGACATGTGAGTCTGCTCTTCATCACATTTTCTTGCATGGGTCTAAGTCTACTCGTGAAAATGAACACGATGGACGTCACTGGGTATTTGTGACTGTCCCAGTACCTCTACAAAGGAAGATATTTACGTTTGTAACATATCAGTAGATTCGGCATACTGGACTCCCAGTGAATATTACCCAACTTCAGTCATACGCTGGCAGGCACGCCCTTAAATAAGGGACTTCATCCTAAACTTTAACAGTTTATTTATTTCCATAGATGCTGCCTAATCTGCTGTATTCATCTGGCATTTTCTCTGTGCTGCTTACATTTCCAGCATCTCCAGCATTCCTTGTGTTTTTCATTTGCTACTCCACTGCAAACTAATTTCGAGACATGCCTACACTGAAAAAGATTAAATCTTCTTAAATATTAAAATAAACACATTTTGTCTGTTCCATACTCTAACCTCTTTTCTGTTCTCACATTTATCACTTGCTAGTTGGCCCCTTCCTCCTTCGCTTTCTCCTAACGTCCGTTCTCTTCGCGGATTAGATTCCTCCCTCTGCAGAACGTTACCATTCCCAGCCACCAGGCTTCACCTATCAGCTTCTTGCAGAGATTACATTGCTGGCAGTGACACCAATGCGTACCCACTCATGGAACTCGTGAGGATAGGCGTCCCATGGGAAGACAAGCCAGAACAAGGCAGAGTCAGATCTTAAAACAGAACTTGCAAAAGCACCTTCAATTGAGACCCAGGCCTTTCCGAGTCATTCTCTTTCGAGGTCGCTGCCGCCAGTAAAACAGTGTCAGCTTTGTAACTCCAAATATGACCGACTGACGCCAGTGACATTTGCAGATCGAAAGTTTACCCCGACGAAACGAGATATCTAACATCCCAAGGTCATTATCGATTATTTGGGTAGTTAAACATTTTATTGATATTCTGGCTTGTAATCCAAAGATTATTTACCTGAGCATACTCCATTTCATCTGGATGATAGTAAGAAAGAGGCAACTCTCAGTCAAACTCCACAAGTCAGTTTGAAATTCTTATTACAGTGCTGTAACGTCGTACTTGAAAGAGTTAACAGTGCTATCACGCTCGTTGAGAATTGAACTTATCGGGATGAAACTCATGAGTCTGGCGGCAGTAGTTCAACAAAGGAAAGGACTATTCATTCTCATCTTAAATTAAAATCAAGAGAGGGCAATGGGGTCATGTGAATGCAAAGTTCGTATTTTTGGATATTTATTGACGGATAGCGATTAGTTCAGGACGAAGAGTGGTTTGTAGGATCTGTTATATAGATCTGGATGGGGTATGACTACAGATAGAAAGTGTTACGAGCAATCTGCCTAAATAATGTGTGCACAAGTGCCAGAACGTGCTTTAACGGCTTTTATTGCCAGCAACCCAGACGAAAATCCTTCAGGGACGGTATTACACACAGTTTGTGTGTCTGTGATGGTTTGGCTGAATAATTCCCATTATGGGAAGCCAGATCTTATGTTTTAGCCGAGGGTAAAACTTTACCAACAGCACCCCCTGCATGCGGTATGTATTTGAAACACATCTGGAGTAAAAAGAAAGTGAGCGCTCACGGAAAAAAAGCAATAACAACCCTGGGTGAGAAAAGGAAGATGGATGAGTTGGCCTGAATAAGAACAAAGTCTGGGGTGAGGGGTTGGGGTTTGGTTGGTGTGACAAATGGAATCCACAACGATGTCAGAGAAACCAAGATAATTTGTACTAATGGGCTTTATCAAGTTAAACAGCAGAGTCAGGAATTCACAAAGGCGGAGAGAGGGACGAATTATGAGGAATATGGGAAATGTTCGGGAATACAGATACAGAAAAGGATTGTAATTAATAATTGTCATTGTGTGGTTCCAGATGGTGGAATGAAACATATGATATATTCGTAATTTTGTGCATCAAAAATGAGAAAGAACGAGGGAACAGGTGATTAATCTGTCTTGGTGCCCCTGATTGCGAGCAGATGAAATATTACTGTCGGAATTGTTTGCTCTGTGCCAAGTGTGATAAATCGGCTGCAAAACTCAGTTTGAAAACGTAGGTGCCCTGTGGAAGCAATATGTTTCAACTTGCAGATCGACTGTGCATGAATGTTTGCTTCCATCCCCTACTGTACTGGAATATTTCCTATTGATAGAGCATACTTCCACCGAGTATTCAGAGTTTTTCGGCACTGAGAATAACATCGCTACAGTTGCAGCCAACAATTGGCAAGAGAGACGTTATACCCTTTAGAATTTCAAAATTGGCCAATTTTCAGATCATCGTCTTCACCTCACTGCAAAGTTTTTGTAAAGTATGAAGCACTGGTTCTGCATTCCTTCTGAACCACAAAGCAGGGGAATGGTTGAAAACATGAACGGAACTTTGAAGAAATGCTAGTTAAAGTGGCTGAACAGCAGTGGATCACACCGGCTACTGTCTCACCTTAAATCCTTCTGCTAAACCGGACCAACAATATCCCTTCTACGAGATTGATCATTTTTAGGTTGATTACCGTGAGTGAAATGGGAGCGTTAGATTTCCTGATTGGCCGTATTTATTAGAGCCTGAGAATGATGCTATTGTAAAAGAGGAAGCGTACAGGAATTCAATCGTACTGTTAAAGAATCTTATGTGTATCGCCGCCCATAGCATCAGACCGAGAAAACAGCAGAACAAAGTGTGTTCATCGTGCGAAAATGACGTAAGAGTTTGAAAATGGTACAAAAATAAGGTTCTGATCTCAGGACTTAAGCCATGTCTGTCAATATCTTCGAGATCTGTAGGACCATATGGTGTCATTTACAGAGCCAGTCCGTCAGCCTATCCAATCCAGATTGCTCATAATAGGTTCGGATGGTGTAATAGAGACAAAACTGAAACACTTCAGAGTACGTTAATGTCTTCTCGTAACTGTGGTCCAAAAGCAACTGATGCTCTGGATGGAGATGATGAAGTTCAGGTATTTTTAAAGAAATTGAGGATGATGAGAAGGAAGGAACATTCTAGTGGTTTGAGCAAGCTCCCACAGGTTTCATCTGGAAGCTTAGGATAGTTCACCTCGTATTCAGAATCAGAAGGTGACAGTTATGCAAAGCAGTTATTGTAATTGCCCCAGCCAAGTCAGAGACAACGAGAGAGAGAAAAACAAATGAAACCACGAGATCTCGTAGGACTAAGCAGGACGGGCAAGAGCTGAATTTAAGGAAGTATCAAATAAGCGTTGGAATATTCCGACTGAGTGCACTTTACCCATTGTAGAGTCGACAACAACTGATGACGCAACGATTGCAATGCCAACTGTCCCTTGTTCTTTGTTGTGTAATGTGTTTTAGAAGTATTCAATGTGAGTAGGACTGGTACTAGTAGTCTTACTCTATCCTGGTACCGGGACAGAGACATCTGTAAACTATTACAGTTGACTAAACTCCGATTCCCAGCTGGCGTGGAATAAGCCCTCAGGCTGTGCCAAAATTTGTAAATTGTACAGAGTATCCAATCTAATTTTAATCTCGAGACATTGGAAAGGGGGACGCACGGCTAGTTTTACTGTAGTGATTGAGATACACTGCTGTGGATTCCGCGGAAAATACTCTAAATATGGCGGAGGTAGACACGCTGATTTTTTTAAATATAAAATGTGGAAATGATTGTAAATCGAGATTGTGTAAATCTGGGAGGTGTTTGCCTCTAAGGTAAGTAAAAAGGGAATGCATTGCAGTATTGTAAATATTTCATATTTTCCAAGCCTTGGGAAGCAGGAAAACCGAATAAATCACAGGTAATCGTGAATCCACGAATCAGAAATGGAGGGTGTCAGCAACATTAAACTAATTGCGCCCAGAGGTTAGATAACCAATCTGTTTGTCACCTATGCACTGACAGGCCAACAACAGCAAACACAATTGCGGAGGAGCGATAGATTGCAATGTTGGAACAGAAACAAAAATGTTATACATCGGAATTCCAACAGAACATCGGCAGCCCGAGACAAATCAGTTTAGATACTCAAGGACCACGCGATAAACGTTAGTTGGAAGTCGGCTTTAAATTGTCAAAGTACGTGAAAAACTCGTGCCATTCAGAATAAACTGCTTTCAACAAATTCTGTCTCTTGCGAACTGACAGCAACCAGGCAGGAGTATGGAACATTGGATGGCACGAGTTATCGAGTTTGAAGCCTGGAAAAAAAAAAAAAAACATGGAGATCCGAAGGTCTGTTACAGGCAGTTGGGATGATGGGAAACACTGAAGACGAAAACTGAAGGGAGATGTGTCTGCCTTCTCAAGATAGAAATATGATTTGCATAATGGATGATGAGATCTTTACCTTTGACTATTAAAGGTAAATCATAAGTGTATTTTGAAATGTTTAGTTGAGAGGAGACAAGCCCTCTATGTAATCAAACATCTATGTGATCTTTTATGCATGGGGCCATCACGGGTGGGCACAGTCTTCAGTGTGAATATTTTTTTCTTGTATTTTAACGATCGGGAAATAAATCAAGATTCATACAGTACCAATCCAGAGTGAATTAATAATGATATGCTGTTTGATATCTTAAAATACAGAACACAAAATCTCCAGAGTTTGCCCTGGCGCACGCAGTGCAGATATCAATCCAGTCAAAGCCGTAGTCACGACAGAATGCATAAAGGCTGGAGACGTGGCGAGTTTGTAGTTTCCTTGTGCATGTGGAAATAAAGTAGTTTAAGTGACGTTGATTTTAAGTGGCTTGAAGATCTCAGGAACAGCTGATTCCTGGGAGTTTCACTCAAAACAGTTTCCAGGTACGAAAAACCTACGAGCAAAAACCCAGAGAGTGGCAGTTCTGTAGGCAAAAATCTCTTATTGATGAGAGAGATCAAAAGCGAATGGCCAGACTGATTGAAGTGGACAGCAAGGAAATGTTAACTGAAATAACGATGTGTTGCAATAGAGTTGGGAAGGAGAGCATCTCTGAATATATAACACACCTAAACTTAAAGAGGGTGTGGTGGAACAGAAGAACAATGAACGTATAATATACTCAGTTGTCACTTCATCGGCGACGTCGGGTGCCTTATAAGTTGGCCATACTGAGTGTATCTCAATGACTCGGAGTAAAATGTGGACACACGCGGGTTTGGAAATAATAGGAAACATGCTGGAGTTCTGGATTGCAAAGAAAAATTTCCATTGAATCAGAATCAGAATCTGTCCATTTCGGAGTCGGATGTCAGAAGTGAAGAAGCTGTTCCTGAATCTCGGAGTATGTCGCTTCAGGCTTCTATACCTCCTACCTGATTGTAACAGTGGGAAAACGGCATGCACAGGGCTCGGGAGGTCTTTAATAACGGATGCTGTTTTTCTGAGCCACCGATCCTTGAAGATGTCCTAGTTATTATGTACGGCAGTATCCAAGATGGAATTAACTATGCTTACAACCCACTTCAGTTTCTCTCGATCCTGCGTCGTTTCAACCACCCTGGCGCCTGCCATACCAGACAGCACTGCTGACGGACACTAATCTGCATGCAACCCCAGTCTAAGAGCAGCAAAGTATTCGACACAACAACCTGAAATCTGCACATTCCCAAACCTGCGTGCACCCCAGATTTGGGATACTTATCCCTAAATCTTTGCACATTTCTAAATTACGGTGCAGCCCAAATTGGCCGACACTTTCTTAACTGTATGCGCATCCCCACTTCCGTGTGCACCAATTTCATGATTATCCCCCAAGTCTGTGCGCACCTCCAAACCCGGAAGCAAGCCCCACATCAGCGTGAACACCGCATCCACAGACAGCTGAAAGCATGTGCTCCCCTGAATCGACATGAAACCACACATTCGCCTCCTCAAACACTTCCCCATTGACATTAGGTTATTCTTGATCAAGAATCATTTAGGAGTGCTCACAAAATAGCTTCTTCAATGAAACAGCCTCGAGCTCTGTCATACCTCCAAATCTGCAGCTACCGCAAATATGTCTGAAATACACAGACACCTCGAATCTGCATGCACACCGAAATTCGTGTATAACCCTAAATATGCCGAGATACCCGAATCTGTGCTTATCTACTATTCTGCTTATGCCCCCATATTCCAGAGCACACCCTTAAAACTGCGCGCATCCTAAATCCGTGTGCACCACTAAAAGCGTGTACAGAGAAATATGCGAACATCAGAAGGGCGCAGACAAAAATCGAAGTGCAACACCTACCCACTGACACCCCCAGAGGCACAGCAGATTATCTCCGAGCAAGACTTATTTTAAGCGTTTCACAAAATGGCTACCATCCGCCATAAAATAACTCGAATACCGTCGAAAGTTCAATGAACATTCGTTTTGAAAATATCGGTAAATGAAACAACCTGCAGATAGGTCTCATTCCGCAGACGCCACAGATCTCCGAGAACCCAGAAATCCGTGAACATCTGAATACTGGCCTAAACACCCATAACGAGCATCCCAACGACTGTGTATACCTCTATAATGGCGGTCAGATGAATAAAACTGTTCAGATGCTCAACCAAATATGCTGACACTGTCCTAATTCTGCGCAAATCCCAAATCGGCGCGCACCCCATTCACGTTGACACTCCCCAAATGTATAAAGGAATTATTATGAAAGTATCTGGAAATGAAACATAATTCTAATACGTAAAAACCCCAAATCCACAGACAGCAAAAATCTGTGAGTACCCTGAATTCGTAAACATCCCCATGTTGGCACGTCCAAACCCCTAAATCAGTGTGCTACCCTTATTTGCCGGTACTGTCCGAAATCCGCGCAATCTGCAAATCAGCCCATACCCCAAACACGCTGGCACTCCCGGAATGCATAATGGATTATCTCAGAGCTGGAATCATTTCAAACTGTTCAGAATAGGGTTGCCTCGGCATTAAAGATACTCACGTGCCACAAACCAGTTTGTAGATCAGTAGACACATCCGGATTTGATCGTCATCTCCAATTCCTGTGCACCCTCATCCTCAGCAGCAGGCACGTATCTCTAAAATCCGTGTGAAACCCAAAATCTGCGCACATCCCCAAGAAAAATCGCACCCCACAATGTATGCGCACCCTAATCCGTATATTTGATGACCCAGACGAAGAATCGTTTCAAACACCGAATGGCTGCCTTGACAGTAAAAGCCGCACACAACCCAAAGGTCGTGAGTACATCACCAAATCCACCAACACGCACAGATCACCGGAAATCCTCATGAACTCCCAGATCCACCCACAGAAACGTGGCGACTGTATATTCGCTGACACACCGTTACATATGCTATCCTCAAATACGCACACACTCTGCAACCCATTTTCGCTGACACGCCTAATTTCTGCTCAATCACCAATACAGCGTGCACCCTAAACCCGCTGACACGCCCACTTGCCCATGAGATTTTTCCGAGCAAGATACATTTGAAATAGTTGAGAAATTGGCAGCGTCGACATTAATAATCCGCACTCAACACATTCGGGTGCAAATCTTAATCCGCCAATGCACCTAAATCTCTGTTTATCCCCAAATATGTGTGCACGGTCATGATGGAGACTAAATTTCGAGTGATGTCTACGCTTCTTCCCTAAATCTCACCGGCGGTTCTCTTCTCGCATCCCTTCAAACTTGTAGCAATTTCTAAAAAAGCACAGCGCAGTATCTTTAAAGGTGAATTTAACTTGAATTTGATGTGAATTTGATAATACAACTAGTCCGTAAAGTTACCCAGCGATCCGGATTATCGGAATTTACATTAGCATAGGTTTTGCATTGATAGATTAAAATTGCCCACCATGAATCCGTAAAACCTGTGCACATCAGCAAATCAGTCCGCACTCCAAACACGCTGACACACCACATACATATTAGATTATTCCAAAGCAGAACTTATGTCCAACTTTTTGGAAATTGGCTTTGTAGACATTTGAAATTCGCACGGACTCCAAAATGCGATTACAACTGTTGACAGAGAGCCCCCGGAATATGCAAACATCACAAAACCTAATTATGCCTCCCTAATTGACTACAGACGTAATTGACTGTTCGTATCCCCAAATCAGTGTGCATATTTGCCACCCTCCCCTAAATCTACGCACTCCTGAAATTAGTGTTCTCCCTAACTTTAAATCCGTGCGCATCCCCAGATACACGTTCAAACCATAAAGGTGTGCACCCCTTATTCTCCGACTCTCCAATTCAGTGCGCACCCAAAAACAGCTTTGCTTAATGCACTTATCCTTTCAATAATTCAGAAAATGGATGTCTCCACCTTAGAATTGGCACACAGGTCAAAATACGTGCAACTTCCTATCCGCCGAGACGCCCAAATCTATCTCACCCAAAATCCGTGTTTACGCCCACTTGTACGCATTCCCAAATCCATGTACACCTCAAATAGGTGCACCATCTCAAAAGGAGCGCACCCTAAAATCCATGCGAGTATCAAACCCGCAGAGAAACCCACTTGCACATTAGATTATCCCAGGAATCGTTTAAAATAGTTCACGACAAATTTGAAATTAAATTTATTACTCTTAAGATCTAAATGAAATAACTTTGGGATTCGGCACACCTCCAAACCCGCAGTCACACCAAATACGTGAGATATCCTTCTGCATCTCCAAATGCAAATGCATCCCCATATCTTTAGAGAACTTCGAAACCGTGGACAGCACATACATGCAAATTAGATTATCTCAAACTTTCACAAATGACAAAATCTGTGTACAACGAGCACCAGCAATGAAAGTGTGCGCCGTGATTTCTTGATGTGCACCAATTCAAGGATGCACATGGTGTGTGGTGATTTGGGTTGCCTTTTTCGATCAAGGGCTTATTTGGAGATGAGTGAGTTGACGGATGGTGAGTTTGTGTGATTAATTAATGTTGAGGCTGCCATTTTCTCAATTGTTTTTAATGATAGTTGCGCCGGGAAAGACTGATATACATGTGGCGGAGTCCGCCGGTTCATGGTGCGCTCTGAATTGGCGATTGCACAACTTTAGTTTTAGTCGTCACATATGGGTTGCGCACGGTCTTGATAAGGATCTGGGGTTGTGCATGGATTTAGGAGCGTTCTCCAATAAAGGGTTGCAAACTGATTTGGTATTGTGCACTAATGTAGGGGTGTGTTCTGATACAGGGGTGCGAACCTCCTTGTGAATAGCAGATTTAGGGTAGTTTGCGAATATGTGAGTTTTTCTTGCTGCATATCGATTTGGTGACGTCCGTATTGGTTTTTACTGGTAAGACCGCCATTTTGCGTTTGCAATCTATTATGCGTTGGGCGTTGTCAGCAGATTTGGGGGTACAGACCGATTTTAGTGATTTTAGTTAGAATGCACACGGATTTGGGTTGACACGCCGATCTCTAAAAAGGATGTTTGTGCACATGAGCCTTTCTAACCTCAAGTCGGTCATTGCAAAATTGTTTGAAAAGATTGCTGGTCTGGAATAATCCATTATGCATCTGGGGTGTCACCGACATCGGGATTGCGCAGATTTATGTCTGCTTCGGCATATATGGGTGGCAACTGATTTGAAATGCGACCAGATTCAGTGAAAACCGTCAATATACTGATTTCGAGATGTTCTGGTCTTTACTGATTTCCGTATTCTCAGAGATCTGAGGTGTCTGCGGATTTGGAGTGTGGCGTATCTGAAGTTTGTTTCATCTACAGTTACTTTCGACAATATTCATGCTGGAGGCAGTTATCCCGTGAACTGTTTCAAATGATTCTTGCTCTGACATACTCTGTTGCGCCTAAAGGGGTATCAGCGCGTTTGTCAGTGCGCACTTGGAATGTGCACAGACTTGTGAAACACATGTATCTGGGGGTGCACACGGTTTAATGCATGAACACAGATTCGAGTGATGCTGCGGATTTGGGGTCGAACACGAACTTGGTTGTTCATACGGATCTGGTTTGTCGCTGGATGTTTAATGATACTTTGTTAAGAAATGCACTTGCAAGTTAATACTTTATTCTTATTGATTGGTTAAGGACGATTTTGTGAACTGGTTGAAATTATTCCTGCTCAAGGATATTCTTATGTGCATGTGGCATTGCCAGTGAGTTGCGGACGCACACTGATTTCGGGTGAGTGTGAGACAAATCTCATTTATAGAAACCGGATAGTAAATGCAATTTGAACCTTGGCCTTTGTTCCAGGTATTATTAACATCTGAGCCAGCTACTTTGTGAAACTGTTGCAGATGTTACTTCCTCCAGAATAATGTAATGTGCATGTGAGTGTTTTATTGGATTTGGGGGTGAATACAGATTTAGTGGTGTGCACAGCTTTAGGAGAGTTTCGGCGAGTACGTGTGCACAGTGATTATATGGGTGTGTGGGTGGATTTGGGACCACATACGTATTTGGTGGTGCTTTCTGTTTGAGAGGTTGCACTGGTTTAGGGATGTATCAGCCAATATGGTTGCACAGGGTTTAGATGGCCATAAGAATTTGGGGTTCACACGGATGTGGGGGTGCCTGAGGATTGGGGATAAGAACAGTTTGGCGCATTTGGCTGCACATGCATTTGTTGTTGTCGGTCGATTTCGGGTTGTGGCGAATCTCGAAGTCATTTCATTTCTAGTGCCTTTAATAATAGCTGTACCTTAAACTGTGTACTATGTTCTCGCGATTTCTTTAAGGTGAATGCTGCCATGTTAAAGTGATTCTTCATTTGGGAAAATCAACACGTTTCAGCAGGTTCGGTTGTGTACACGATTTAACGGTGCTCCCGGATTTGGGGCTGTCTTTGGATTTGAAGTCCTGACAAATCTCAAGGTTGTTTCAGTGATAAATATACTTTCAGTTTTCAACTCGGATAGTACTGTGATTTGTAAGTTGGAGGTTGGTACTTTGTGAACTATTTAAAATTGTTAGTCCTCTCGGATAATCTTATCTGTAAACAGGAGATGTTGACGGGTTCGTAGTGCGCACCCGTTCGGGTGTGCATACGGATTTGGAAGTGCGCGTAGATTTTTGGATGTCAAGGGAATTGGATTAATGCGAAAATTCAATTTGTTTCATTTACAGTTACTAGGATAAAACTGCACTTTAACGTCGAGCTTTGTTCTTGTTATTTTTAATGTGGATTAAACTCTCTTGTGAAATGTTTGAAATGAAATCTGGGATGAACAGTCGTCCAATTGGACATGTAGGGGCTCACTCGGATTTGAGGGTTCTCAGAGATCTTGACATGTGCGCGGCGAGTTTGGGTACACACGGATCTGGGTGTGTCGGTGGTTTGGGGTGTGCGACGAATCACAAGTTTGTTTCATTTATAGATACATTAAAAATCGAACTTGGAACTTTGTTAAGATTTAAGGATAGGTATGTCAAATGCATTTGCACATATTTCATGGTTTGTTTGAATATATTGGTGCACTTGGATCGGGGATGCGCACAGATTTGTGCGCCTCGGCGGGTTTAAGGATGCACACGGATTTCGGGGTGTCGGTCTATCCTATGAGCTCACATAGGAATTATGGAGCGGTATTCTTAGATCCCTCTGCTGTCCCGCTTTCCTCAATTCCCTACCATTTATTATAAGTCTACCCAGGTAGATCCGGACGAAGTGCAACAGATTACAATAGATCCCATCTGGATGGAATGTCACATTGTATTCCAACAGCAAAATGTTCAGCCCGATTTTACAGCTGCTTCACTGATGCTGAAAGTTTTCATAAACTACTCCGCTGTCCACTCACGCTCTAAATCCAGGTGTCATCTGCAAATCCAGTTTACCATTTTACAATTGACTTATATATCCTGTTCCTTAGAATGTGTTTCAATAAGTTTTGGGATGCACACAGATTCGGGGATGTCGCTGGATTTGAGGTGCATACTAATTTGATTTGCGGACAGTGGGCAGATATTGTGGGTGTATGCATATTTTGTCATTTCGTGAAATGTTTTTGGGATAATGTAGTTTCCAAGTCGGTGCATCCACGGGTTTCAAGTTATACGTAGACATGAGCGTGCACACGGATTTGATGGTGCGCACGGATCTCGGTGTTCTCACTGATTTGGCGTATCTGCGGATTCGAAGGTGTGGCGAATCTCAAGGTTGTTCCATTGATAGATACAGAAACAATAAACATCATTTGAACTTCGATATCTGTCCTTGAATTTCATTTTTTCTTCTTTAGGCAGCCATTATGTCACAATTTGAAATTATTCTTCGTCGGAGATAATCGAATATGCATTTGGGTTTCTCAGTGGGTTCACACACACACACACACACACACACTCACACACACACACACACACACACACACACACACACACACACACACACACACACACACACACACACACACACACTCACACACACACACACACACAGACACACACACACACGGTTTGGGGTGCACTCTTATTTGAGGATGGGCATATATTTTGAGATGCACACGGATTTAGGAATGTGTGCAGATATAGGTGGACGTTGTCGAAGATGGAGATGCACATGGATTTCCGGTTAATCACAGGGTTGGTTGTGTCAGAGGATATCAACTTGATCACGAATTTTTGGTTATATACCGATTTTAAAGTCAAGTCAGCTACGTTCTGAACTGTTTGAAATGTCTCCTGCTCTGGGAATATCTGGTGAGAACGTGAGAGGTGTCAGCACGTTCGGGGTGCATACTGAATTGGACATTGCACAGATTCAATGGTATCTTCTCGAATATGTAGATACAAATCTGTCTGGCGATTGAGCAGATTTAGGGATGTGTTCTCGAGTATCGGACGCACACGGATTTGGGATTAACACTTTAAAATGTTTCTGAATCTGAGATAACCAAACGTGCATATGCGGTTGTCAGCAGGTTGAGTGCACATGGAATTTTGGGGTTGCGCACGCATTCTGGGTTACGTGCGGATTTTTAATGTCGAGGCACATCTTCTTACCCTGTTCTGTTGCGGCTGGACTTCGGCCTTAAACTGCTGGAGGAAGTGCGGAAAGGACAGATGCAGTTTTCTCCCGTTAGTGATCAGTCTACAGTGCCAAGTGCTCCTGTCATGTTTTGTCACCCTGCAACCTTATCCTTCAATCTCTTTGAATTATGGAGGACAGCAGGTGTATAAATATCTCTCTCCAGCTTACTTCATCATGATCATCATGATGAAGTACGTACAATGTTTTAATGTTTCCTAATTATACATGCGAGTTTTTTTATGGTTTATCACCAAGCAGCAGTGAACCATCTGATTGGCCTTGCAGAGTTCTCTTTGGGAACTAGTTAACTTGATCTGCATTTCTGATCGTGTGTTCACGATCACTCTTAATAAAAAAGGCAGTCATATTTTGAACAGTTTGAAATGATAACCTCATGATCAAGTGGATGTGTCAGCGGGCTTGGGTGCACACTCAATTAGGAATTGCGCAGATTTAGGGCAGCATCGGCGAATATGGAGGTGCACACTGCTTTGGTGTGCTCATGGGTTTGGAGATGCGCACATGTAGGGGTGCCTTATCAAATATATGGGTGCGCACTGATTTGGGAAATCCACAGATTCAGGGGTTTGGAAGCAAATACGGGTCTGCAAACTCTATTATGGAGTGTACATGGATTTGAGGAGTCGCGCAGATTTAAAAGTGTTTACCTGAGTGTTGGGCACGGATTTGGTGATGTGCGCAGATTTAGAAGTGTGTTGTCCAATTTGACAGTGCACACAAATTTGGGACATGCATTAGAGTTCTGTCTGTCGTCCTATCTGCAGTTGAAATCGCATTTTGGTGTGCGAGGGAATGTTTAATGTCGAAACAGACATTTTCTGAACTGTTTAAAATCAATCCTTCTCTGGAATAATCTATTTTGTATGTGGGATGTCAACGTCTTTGGGTACGCACTGATTAGGTGAGGTGCACAGACTTGGGATGCGTTTTGGGTGTGTTGGCGGATCAAGATTTGCAGACGAATAAATTTTGGTTTTGATGTGGATTTTTAATGACTAGGCTACCATTCTGTGAACTGGTTGAAATGGACTTTGCTTTGGGATAATATATTATATGTGGTGTGTCAGCGTGTTTGGAGAGCTCACTGATTTGCTGATATGCGCAGATTTCGGGGTGTGTTTTCAAAGATGGGCGTGCACATGTATTTTGAATACATATAGATCTGGCTGCGTTTGGCGGATCAAGGATTGCGCACGAATCCTTGGGGAGGTCATGAAACCGGGGATGCGCACGGATTTAGGTGGGTTCTCGAAAATGGGATTGCACACGCATTTGCACACGTGCGCTGATTCAGGATGTGTACTCCAATATGGGGCTGTGGATCTATTTGGGGATTGAGCAGATTTAGAGGTGTGTCGACGCATATGGGAGTGGCAAATTTATTGTGGGTGTACATAATGGTTCAGATGGATCTAGCTGTGTCGGACCTTGGGATGCGTGCGGATAATTTAACGCTCAGGTCGCCGTTTTGTGTTTGGAGTGAATCTTCGTCTGGATAATTTAATGTGATAATGGGAATATGCGCAGATCTGGGGGTGCACGTTATGTGCGCATTGTTAAGTGGGAATTTTAAATATGGGAGTGCACACGAATCTGGGTGACAGCCAGATCTGGGTATGTAGGACGATTTGCAAACGAATTTTAGGGGGCGTGAGAGCTTTTGTTGTCGGGACAACCATTTCCTGCTCTGAACCACATCTCTGTAATAGGTGGCTCACTACTTTACGTATTAATCCAGGTTCGAAGTACGTCTGTACGAAGTACGAAGGTATTACACACCTTTTGTGACATAAACGGACCCCGGCCTCGGAGCCACCGGGATAATTAACTGTGTCCAGTCTGATCTTCAGTTTGGCGTTCCTTGACCTCGCCTCTGCCTTTCATTCAATGCTACTTGCTCACCTGTGGTTCCAGTTCCTACTCCATCGCCCACCCCCCAACAGCAGGCATGCGCATACCACATGTTAATGCCAGAGTAGCTGCATTAAACTCCCCAGTTAGAATATTAAATCTTTTTCAGTACATATGTAAAACCCGTGCTCCTTACACCAGTCATACCAAATGCTGGAAGTAAGTCCAATAATGTGTGTATACGATGACCTCCTGGACAAATCGTTAGCCACACATTTACCTGGACTTGCATAACATCTCTTCACTCGTCAGATCACTAATCCGGAGTTGCTAGCTCTTCAGCCATGAGCCTTCGGAACCACTAAATTAACTTATTTGGAAATGTTGGGGGATCTATAGGCTTGCATAGCACGACTCTACTGTTCCTCCACACTGCGGTCAAATCTACCATATGTACTCTGTTATCCAGTTTAAAATTTTATCGTGTATGAACTGCTTATTGTGATGAAATTCTACGTTGTCCACAATATGACATAGTTGTCATTGATTCATTTAGAGATGAAGCGAAGGATAATGAACCACGGAGCACAATAACCTCAATTTTACACCAGCCTAATCGCTAAGCTGTTTTCTATTTTTTTTTCCGTTTACCTTGTGCGAATACCCACAAATATCACGGAGAGGATGTACAAATTCCTTCCGGAAAAAAAACGCAGGAATGAACTCCGATTTCCATCGCTCCGAGCTGGAATCGTCTGATTCTAACCGCGATGCTACGTGGATCCCCAAACTGCGAGTTACCAACCCACATATCCACTTCTTCTCTCAAGTCATTTACAAATATCAGAGAAAGCAGGGTTACAGAACAGATCTTTTGGAAACGCCCCATCTACTGCCAGCCCCATACCATGCCTCCAGACGTTCTCGATCGAGCTATTGTGGGGGATCTTGTCAAACGCCTCACTCAATTCCATACACAGATCATCCATCTCATTAATTTGTTTTGTCACTCTCTCAGAAAGACATTCAGGTGCGTAAGTTATGACCTTCCCCTCACAAAGCCAGTTGATTGCCTGTGATTATGCTTCTCCAATTATTTGTCAAACCTGTCGTGAAGAATCCCCTTCAAACGTTTAGCCTCCATTTATGGCAGTAGTCACTGTTTTACAATTCCCAGGATTATCCTCAGTACTTATTACCCGTCTTAACCAAGCTTATATTAAGAGTTTCTACTTCGGTATTACCCGCTCACGATTTAAAATAATAAACATCATGGACCAACCACTGAAGGACTCAGATTAATTTCTCAATTTAGCTTTCTCTGGAGAATGTAAAATCTGAATACAAACTGCAGCAATTCCCAACTTATTTCTAATTGTATAAATAATTTATCACTGATCGTGTCTGTTTAGAGAAACCCTCCAATTACCCGGTTACGGCAATTCAAAATTAGCAGAACCTTTTTTTCCATTAATTATCAAGTTTCTGTTTCTATCACACTGTCCTTTTCAAACATCCTTTCCATGTTCTTTTTCCAACGTCAGTTCTGCATTGGTATAGTCGAATATCTCGCTGACAGTGACTAAGAGTAGACCAGTCAGAAGCAGGAGACAATCTGCAGACTCTAGAATTCCAAAGTGCTGGAGGAGCTCTGCAGGCCAGGCAGCATCTGTGGACAAGTGCAAACTGTGGACGTTTAGGGCAGAGACCTTTCATCAGAATTGGATTTATTTTTCGCTCTCTACAAGTCTGCTGCCTGGGCTGAAGACTTTCACCAGCACTTTGTGCAGGATTAGTTCATATCAGTTCGCATTTCGCTCTGCTGTGTCTTTTGTCCTTGGGTTCACAGCATCGGCTCGTCCACCTAACACCGCTCCTCCACCTAACACCGCTCCTCCACATTCCCTTTGAAAGCTAACATTCTGTTCCTGGAAATTAGTTCAAATCGGAAAACAGAAGGATAAAATACAGGTAAGGGAGAGGAGAAAATTAGTGTGATGTAAAGGACGGGTAATGATGGGAGCAGGAGTGGTTAGTACCGACGGAAGTATACTCCATATCATGTTGTTTTGTCAGATTCGGGAAGAAGGGTTGACAGGTTCGCTTCTAGGCACACCTTAAGCGGGACGAGGG